>NC_051851.1:166613267-166914803 GCF_905115235.1 Hermetia illucens
GAACAGCCCTCAATCGTAAGTGGTGTAGTTCCGTTGAGCGGAGTTCACCTGCTTAGAGAAGAAACTCAACGGTTGTCAGACTTGATTCACCTTTTGCTGAAGAGCAGCACCTATTGCGACGTCACAGGCATCAACGAATACAGCTAGGGGTGCATCTTCTTAAGGTAATGACAAGAGTGTAGCATCAACCAGCTGCTGTCCGGATTTTTCAAACGCCTGGACAGCCTCACCAGACCGCACAATCACTCATGTGTCCTTGGTTTTGGGGCTAGACAAGTACGCGTTCAAAACAGACTGGTGGTGGGTGGCCTTAGGCAGGAAACGACGATAGAAGTTTAGCATGCCCAAGAGCCTCCGCAGCTCTTTCACTGTCATAGTACGCGGGAAGCTTGAAATTGCTTGCGCCTTGTCTAGGTCGGATTGGGTTCCGTCAAGTTTAATCGAATGACCGAGGAATCTCACCTGATTCTGGAGAAACTTGCATTTGCCCACGTTTAGGACTAGTCCGGTCTCCAGGAGACGTTGGAAAATGTACTCGAGATGAGCCAAATGTTCAGACTCTGAGGAAGCAGCGACCAAAACATCATCCAGGTATACGAAACAGAAATCAAGATTTCGCAGGACCGAGTGGATAAACCTTTGAAAGGTTTGCGAGGAGTGCCCGAACATGAGTGTCGGTAATGTAATGAGGCTGGTTGTGAGGTCTATAAGTGACACAAGAACACAAGAAGTCTGTACCTAAAATGTGGAAGCCGACGTCCGCTAGGATAAACCGCCAAGAAAACGTTCTACGCAGACCAAGACTCACGTCCACTTGCCTGTACCTGTAGGTATTTATTTGTGAGGAGTTCGCTGCTGTGGGTTTCAAATTTTGTGGTATTAATCGGTGGTGTCGGGGCACGGGAAGCACCGAAACTTCCGCAGCTGGCGAGTCTCGCTTCATCTCCAATCGACTCGGTTTCCGGGCATGGCAACGCGGTCTAGCGAGTCCAGTGGCCACCCGCTGTGGAGAGCTCTAGTGGTGGCATCTTTTGTGCGGTAGCTGCACTTCCACACAGAAAATTAAAATTTAGTCTGCCGCGTCACAGATTCATCTACTCTGCTCTACTCTCTGTTTCGTATATTTGGAAGATGTTCTGGTCGCGTCTTCCTCCTTGAGTGCATTTTTCAACGGCTTCTTGAGGCCAGTGTGGTACTCAACTCTTCGTCTATGCATGTCTCAGACATGCATGTCTCAGACATTGCCGTAGGTGCTGCTCTTCACCAAATGGTGAACCAAATCTGGCAGCCTTTGACCTTCTTTTTCAACCGACGGAAATCTGTTCAACGAAACTACAGCACTTACCCGCAAACCAGGCAAAAACCATAGCTAACGTGTCCGAGGATCTTGAATCCTGTACGCATGTCCTAATTGGGGCGGTCGTCCCCTGGAAGTCAGTGCAGTCACCTTACGACTGCCGTTTCGAAGTTCTCGAGCAAGGCATACGCCATTATAGCCTCAGTGTCGGGGACACCGTCAAAAGGGTCTCCTTGACAGGCTAACGCCTTTCTTCCGTGAAGAAAGCGCAGCCTGGAGGAGAGTCCCACGATGTGACCATTATTACTTGCGACAACTGAGCTGATGGAGCCGTGCGTCTGGTTCCAAGCAAAGCAGATTGACGCGGGGAGTGAAATATTGTGGTGGAGCGAGCAACTTACTTGTTCAGTGGAGGAACAGGGTGGAGAAAAGCCATGAGGGGACGAAAACAACACATAAGTTTTGTGAATTTTTCCGCACATCGAACTCCCCTATCTTCCAGGCAACGAAATCATTAAGAGACGGCACAGTGGCTTCTGAAAAATGTTTCTAGAAAAATACTTACAAGTGCTTGAATTATAACTTTCTCATCGACATTCACGCTCGAAAACGTAACACTCTCCTTGCCAGATCTCTTAAGTAGCATCTGAAAGCAAATGCGAGAAATATTACAGCAACCGCCTGTCCTGGCAATTTCAAGCAAACTTACACTATCCACACTCTGGTTCGCCACAAAATCCTCTTGATTCGGATATCTCACCTCAAATGCACTCGATTTCGACAAAAGTCTCGAATCATCAAACGGCATGAACTCCCGTCCAAATCCGTTCGGCGTATCAACCGCTTTCCGCTCAAAATCAGTGTTTGCTCTTCTTCGCCGGCACTTCCGGCAAAATGTGGCCTCCATCTTCCTCCCGACCGTCGTCGACAGAAACTCATTCTCCAAACAATCAAGACATGGCTCGTCCGGGTCACTGGTAACAGCGTCCCCATTCACGTAGATCGGACTCCTCGCGGGAATCTCATCCTTTCCTTTGGTATCTATTGCGGGGAGCAATTGCTTCCGTGGCGAGGCAGGTTGAGGCGCCAGCGCGCACCTGTCCGCCAACTGTTTCTTCGGCTTGGCGCCGGTGAATTTAAAATGTTCAGGAACTTCCGCATCACCCTCCCCTTCGGTTGATATGTTGTTCTGATTTCGAGCGGCGTTGCGCCAGTCGTCCGGTGCGACAGCCGCGTTTGGCTGTAAACAATTCGAGTTAAAGTTCGAACGGATCTTCTGCCCGTTCGCGGCTTCATCGAGCATTTGTATTGGCAGCAGGATCTCATCGGCTGAGGTCTCCGCATTGTAGTTGCGGCAGCCAGTATGGCATTCGTTCGTGGTGTTATCGATCTCGGACGCCGGGTCCGGTTCGAAATCCATTTCTAAAAAATCAGTCTCATCGTCAACATTGTTGTTATTGCGGTACTCGAGAGCGTCGAAGTCCGCCCCCCGATATGCGTAGACACAATCGTCCGATTGCTCCGATATTTCGTCGTCGGCAAACTGCTGGTTTGCTAGGAAAATCACCTCATCGTCGTCGTCATAGTCCTCTTGGCTGATGGACAGGTTTCCGGTTGAGTTGCTCGTGCTTGAGTTGTTCGACCGCGCCGCAGGGATATCCTCGTCGTTGAACCGCCCCGTTGCCATGTCACCGGCCTCGTTTGCGCCGTTCTCGTTCAAAACCTCCTTGGGGAGCAGAGCAGACGCAAAGCAATTATCACCCTCGCTACATCCCGGACCGAATGCTTCTTCGGAAAAATCAACTCACCTGAATGCCGTCGTAGTCCCCATTGAGTTTTCGCTTGTCGGCCTGGGCGTCGCAAGGTTTCATTGCGTGACAGCCGTTCAATTCGCAACAACTCGCGTCCTGGCCGTTGTTGTTGATGTTCTTCAGTCGCAGAATCGTCGACATTAATCCTTCGAACTGGAAAGCTTTCTCGCCAAAGTCACCCATCACTCAACCGAACTGCTGCAGGGCTCCGACGAATATCAAAGACATGATAGCCTTGCACCGCTGCTCGCGAATTTCCCGTGCAAATCCAATGACTTATCGCCCGAAAAACACTTTGGCTGACACTTGAGCAAATCGCATTCAGGTTTTCGTTCCTATTTGACGCGTTAAAATTCCTCTAAAACTACAGGAAAACGCCCCGACGTCGTTGGTGATATTGTTTATGAATGGCTTTGCGCAAAGATTTATCGTAATTAAGAGGAATTACGATGCACTTGAGCGGAGCGGAGTGCGGTCATAAACAAGAAAAAATATCAAAAACGACAGCTGAGAAGTAAATTGATAAAAAAAATTCTGACAGCTGCCGTGATACTTGGTGTAAGTTCACAATGGCAGTTTGTTGCCATTGGAATGGTCGAGGACTGGAAGTTGGTTGCAACAGGCGGGAAAGTGGCTCAAATACGCTTTGCCGCGCCGTTTTCCCATTTAAAAGTTGACTGACGCGAAATATAGCTCCCTGAGGCCAAGCTATCTCTCTTTAAGTGTGAGCTGCCTCTTCTCTAGGGTGATGTGTGGCTTTCTAGGGGCCAAGCCTCACGTCTACCAAGATCGTTAGTGAGTAGTGATAGCCACACCCTGTACGAGGTGACTTTACTATTAACAAAACGCTGCGGATCTAGACTGTGGAGTCGAAGTACCGTGCCCATTAGACAGTTTACAGTCGGGGGTAACTGACTGTATTCGAACGGAACCTCACTGATATCTAGTCGCCTCAGTGAGTAACTTAGACCTTACCGTGCTACGGGGGCTATGACACGGTGGACCTCCTAACCGCCTTACTCGAGAGAATCAACTGAGTACCAGCAATAAAAATAAAAAAAAAACTAAAATCAATAAAGTGTACCTGCGCTACCTGAAGGAAGTCCTGAAACCAGAAGAGGCCCTTAAGAAGGTTCAAGATAGACCTAAGCCATCTTTACCGGAGCCGAGAAAATGGGGAGCAGCAGAGATCAGCCCGCATGAAGGGAATATTCCCAAAAAATCCAAACCTGAACCCAAGGTGGAGAAAACCTGGGCAGGTCAGGGATAAAGGCAGGAATCAGGAAGCCCACCGTTAGACAAAAATATTTCCCGAACAAATACTCACTCGTGAGCAGCAGGAAACCATCAAACACCTTGTCGTTAGGGAGATGTGCAAGGGATGGACTGCGAAACTTGTGTTCATCTGGATATGCTTTCGGACAGAAGATCTCATGGGCCTCCTAATCGCTCAGAATTAGGATCTCCATGTGCGATTATGGAGAGTCTTCAGAAGTAAGGTTGAGGGCAAGGATAGACTCCTCCGGAGTAGATAACCAAACCCTGGAGGCATTCAAACGTCGGAGTTGTCATATCAACTATCGATTTGGCAAGATACCGGTGCACGTGCACAGGGAAAAGCCGAGAAAGGACACTTCGGTGGAGACACCGGTTTTTTTTAGGGAGTAGGGTAGGTGAATGCATTTACGAATCCGGCAATAGTACACTGTCGGACTATCAACTAAATACCTCCCTGTCATCAGAGAACTAGCCTGGAACCGTTTGACATATTATTACTTCGGGCTAGCCCTCCCGCCCTCCCGGCTTTGGGAGCCTTCAAGTCAAGCAAGGGAGTTGTCACTTCAGGGAACCCCTTGCCATCCGACCCCTCTACCGGTAGAGTTCAATCTTCCTCGCAATAAAAAGAGCCCGAACATAATGCGCAATACGATTCCAGCTGCCAGCGCTCTTCAGCATCTCTCTGGCAATGTTGTCTGGAGAGAGCTCCCCTATGTGTGCATAAAGCTGCTGACGAAAGCCGTCCCACCTCTCGCAAGAGAAAAAGTTGTGTCCAGCGTCGTCCGCCACTCCATTGCAGAACACACAATCAGGAGACCGCGCCTTCCCGATCCGGTACAGGTAACACTGAAAACCTCCATGCTCACTTAGAAGCTGGGTAAGGAAGTAATCAATCTCATCGTGCGTTCGGTTCAACCACGGGTCTAAATTGTCGACGCGCCATACAGTCCATCTGCCCCTTGGCTCATTTTCCCAAGAAAGTTGCCACTCGGTAGGGGTGCGTTGACGTTCTTCACAGGCAACGACCTCTCTTAAGTTACGGTGGTAGATAGCTTTGCGCTCCTTGGCAAGGAGGGCAACGATGCGACAAGCAGACGCCACTCGCAAAGCTCCCCGCCTCTGCATTTGAGCAAGGCATTTACGATGCACCTCCTTGTCAAGGGCATCAACCCATACCTCCGCAAGACAGAGCAGGACCGACTGCGTTCCTCCCATAAGGAGACATCTCCTAGTTGATATAGGGTCCCCGACATTTGCCATTAGGCGACTCAAAGCCGCGACTCCAGCTGCAGCCCTGTCCGCTGCTGCTTTGATTTGCTCGAAAAAGCTCACCTTCGAGTCGAGCATTAAACCAAGGTATTTAACCACTGGTTTTGACTCTATAGTCAACTCGCCGATCGAAGGGGGACGCAGAGTCGGGATTCTCCTTCTGGTCAAGATGACCACTTCGGTTTTTTCCAGCGCAAGGCTGAAACCGTGAGCAGTCATCCATCCACTTACCCGACGTATCAATATTCCAAGTCTGCTTTGCACCTGTTCAACAGTGCGTCCGGAAACAAGTGCCGCAACGTCGTTTGCATAACCGACCAGGCCTGACTCTTCGGGCACATCGAGTCTAAGCAGACTATCATAAGAAGCGTTACAGAGGTCCAGCCTTGATTTCCATCCTCCTTTGTCCCTCTAACGTCTCATAGAGCAGGGAGCGGTCTTTCAGATAATCCTTCCCTCAAATCAAGAGATTGCCTGGCACGTGAAATGAGTTTTCTAGTATGCCTAGCATATCTGTCCATCTTACGGAATTGAAGGCTTTTCTGACATCAAGCGTTATGAGGAGCACTATCCGTCAAGATCAGCGACTGTGTGCCTTGGCTCGTTGAACGGCATCTACGACCTCCATAATAGCATCCACTGTGGATCTCCCTGTGCTGAAACCGAACTGCCTTGGGCATAAGTCCCCGGCAGCGCGGATCGCTTCAGCGAGTCTATTCCTGATGAGCTTCTCGAGCACTTTTCCGGCCGTGTCAAGCATACACAGCGGTCGGTATGCAGCCGGGAGCTCCGGGTCTCCTTTACCCTTACTGATCAACGCGAGTCAGGCCACTTTCCAACGACAAGGAAAATGCCCTTCTTCAAGCAAGCGTTGAACACTTCAAGCAGCAGTTCTGGCCGTTGGTAGAACACCAGTTTGTAAACTTCCGCCGGGATGCCATCAGGACCTGGCGCCTTCTTCTTTTTCATAGTGAGAATCGCTTCTTCGAGCTCTCTCATTGTGAAAAGTGGGCAATCCTCGACGCTTGCCGCGCTATTGACATCAGCCTGTACAGGTGCGGTCCATCTGGTCGGTACTTAGTATGCAGGGCCTCCGTAGAGCCCCGATTTTCCGGGTGACAAGCTTATAGCCAAGTTCCCATAGGTCCTCGTTCACCTCGTTAGCAAAGTTCTGCCAGCCGCGAGCCTTGCTTTTATTTATAGCGCTGTGGAGTCTCCTTTTTGCTGATCTATACTATGCCTTTATGGCACATGCCTCCTCGTTGACGTCCAAACATTGTGCCAAATGGCGGAGCTTATGACACTCCCTCCGTAGGTCGGCAATTTCTGCCGTCCACCAGTGCATAGAAGGCTTGTCGCGACTGGGACCCCTCCGGGGCATGGTAGCCTCACACGGCGTCGTTATCAGGTTCATAACTGAATTTACGACGGTGTCAGCTGCGACACTATCACCGCCAGAGCACCCTCCAGCGCGGCCAAGTCTGCTCCAAGAGCTTCGACGAACTTCCCGATGTTCACCCTCGCTACATTCCACAGCCAGGGGGAGCGTCGTGTTGGTGCTCGCCGGCAAGTAGCGTCAAACACTTCGAACGCGATGTACTGGTGATCACTTGCCGAGAAGTCTTCTAGGACTCGCCACTCGTCCACCGATGATGCCAGAGATTCCGACGCATTTCCAGAATCCGTTTCCCTCTGGAGTCTGACTGAAGCACGCCTTGGCATTAAAATCACCGCCTACCAGGATTCGTCCCTCCGTGCTCGAAACGGCATCCTCTAGAGCATCAAGCCGGCTGAAAGTCTGGCATTGCCTCGTTCGGCGTCAGGTAAACGCTAAAAAACGCTATCCCTAAACACCGGATCCAGACAAAACCATTCCCTCGGCCTTCGGCAAGAACACGAAATCGAACGTCGTCCCCAATTCAGATGTCAGCGGTGCCCGATAAATTGAGATGTCATGAGGACGGGTCCTTGTTTCGGTATTGCTTGATAATCAGCACTAGATCAGCATTTACTTCCGAACTGTGCTAGCAATTGGTGAGCGGTTGCATTCTGTTGCATGTTAATTTCTAAAATTCGGATCATGCCGTTCGCACTCTAGCCCTCTCCAATTCAGCTCTGAAGATCGGACACCGTCCCGAGCCCGCAGTGTATGCGACCAGACGCGCCACGATCCCTGCAGAGAGCGCAACTCTCGCTTTCATTGCAAGTCTTCGCTTGATGACAAACTTTGCCGCATCTCCGGCATGCTGTCCTCCTGTCCGGTCCTTTGGAAACTGCTGACGTGTGTCGATAGTTCAGACACCTGTAGCACTTTGTGCGGACTATCGACATTCGTATCCTGCATACTACCCATTCGATTTTGATCCTCCCCCTGCTAAGGAATTTCGTCGCATATTACTCGGGGACTTCCACCACGGCGAGCTTTTGGCCTCAAGCATTTACAGAAGTGATACCTACCCGGGCATTGGTTACCTCTGGACATTCGCGGTTTATCGGCTCCTCTACTTCGATTTTTTCTGTGAGGCAGTCAGGATCCCGGATTTCTAGAGAGCACATAGGCTCTAGGCTGGAAAAAAAGAGCCTTCTCCCCGAATAACCTCTTGACCGCTTCGCAGAACGTACTCTTGTTAGTCTTCTTTGGGCCCAGTTCGACGAGAACTCCGGTACTCCTCGTTTTCCGTATGGAAGACACCTCTACTCCGTTCCTTTCGGGATTTCACTAAGGACTTCCGCAAATGTCTTGCCTTCCGTCGGTTTAATGAGCAGAGCCAACGATCTAGTCCTTCTTCGTTTCCTCGTCTTTTCTGCTCCTGGCTTTTGGTTGGCAGCCTCCTTGTCTTTGGACAGACGTGTCCCTGCCGGGCTAAACTACTACTAAACTACTTTGATAAAGTATCCTTCAGGCTCGTCGGCCTCTTTCCGCTGAGCTTTCTTCTGGAACAGGGGTACTACAAGGTATTGAAGTTGCCATCTCCGCACGGTTAGTCGCGCCACTTGATAAGGCTTCTTCTTTATTTGGGCGCCCCGGTGTCACTTCGGATATGTCAGCCCTCGCTGCCTCTTTCGCTGATCGCTGCGGTGAACGGCGCATTTTTGTGCTCCGCCCAAGCGCACTCAGTTCAGCTTTATTCTCCATGAAAAACTAAAGTCTTAAGGAATGGTGGCATCAAAACGGCTCCTCGGAGTAGCCACTGATACCCCTATGAGTTGGTCTAAAAACGTACATCTTCTCATAAATTCACAACTGCATATCGACCGCGGACATTTTAGAAATGATCATACATGTTACCCCACTGAACCAATGGAACATTCTCTTCTCTACTACCGAGAGGCGGTGTTTATTGCTTTTGGTAGTCAATCAGACCCAAAGATAAAAGAAAAAGGAACGACACTGCTCCTGGCCAAAGAAATGATATTTGTCGATCACACAACATATCTCTCGGAATGTGGTCTGTAACTATATCGGAATAAAATTTCTATTAAATGCAAACCAATATCACTTTTATTGGAATATATAAAAAATAAAATATTAATTTAAATTTCAAAATAAACTAAAATTATAAAATAATTTTCGGTGCGAAATATGCCCATCCAGCGCATATCATAGCTAAGTCTGAGGATCACTAGTTGACTTATTCATCTCCAATCGGCCATGAACACTCAACCTTGATGAAGAGGATATAAAATGATAAATTATATTTAGCAATAAGAGAGAGGACCTCTTTCTGCCTCACCTATAAATGCAAGTATAATTAGCATTGCCATGATTTGAAAAGAAACGAAATTGCACGTAACGATGCTTCTCGGTTGCCACCTGCATAAAAATAAACACTTGGGCAGGCTTCCGCAGTTTGGCGTTGTAACTAAAGGTTCCAAAGTAAAATGGTTTCGGATCAAAACGTGTTCTAAGTCCCTGAAATTTCAAGAAGGATTATTCATCAAAATATAGCACGGGAGTAGTGAAATGCAGTACATAAACTGAGAAATCCTTGGGAGCGCTACTTATGTTCCCATCTGGGGCTAGATTCTCAGGAATATGTTGGACCGTTACTGAATCGATATAGACCTAGTCAGGACAAAAAAAAATAGGAAGTTAATCTTAGTTGTGGAGAGTAAATAAAATGGAAAGCACCTTAGTCATGAGCCTGATAGTAACAGTGCTGTTCGTCCCTTTGAAGGCATAACAATCACCCGGAGACAGAGACTCACGAATCAAGTTTCCTGGTTCATTTTGCACGGGAGCCAGACCCAATAACATCAGCAGAAAGTTGGCTCGTAAAAAGGAAGTGTCCTTGACGTCAACAATCTGACCTCCTGCAAAAATTCGTATTAGAACAAACCGATTTTAGGACGACCCCCTTAAATATTTCCCACCTAGTGACTCTAATGCAAAATCAGTTCGTGCATCCTGGCCGGGAAGTTGAGTCGAAGCGATCTCCTTTTGCATTTCTTGTATCATAATATCAATATTCTGTTTCGTCCGTGACCACTCTATCCTTAAAGCGTCCATTTGTTTTCCGATCAAAGCCTCTACGTCCTTACTTGAACTAGAAATGCATGGGGGCTGGGTTCCTGCTTTTTGGTCCTCGTTTGCCACTTTATCGGTTTTTGGTTGGAATACTTCGCGGCTTATATAAGAGACTTCTTTCTGGAAGAAGACAGCATTTTTGAAGCTTTTTCTGGAGGTATCTAAATTAACGATTGATTACTAGAAGATATTTTATATCTAATTCCATTTGTTCGACTTTGATTACGACTTGAGAATGTGAGCTGATGGCGACGTAAATTATGGTTGTTAGTAAAATAGTCGTTAATAAATACATACAAAAAAATCGTAGCCTCGGAGGTCGGCTTCCACAAGGGATCATAATAAAATATCCTAGTAAAGCTAGAAAAATAGAAGTAGAATTAAATACAGAATAATCGTGATGTAAAGTCGTGTCAAGAGAGTGAGAGAACGCCTATTATGTTCGTAATATTTTCACGTTAACAATTTTGAAAGTAAAAAATTCATTCATATTCAAATAATACTTTTTTTCAATTTTGAGAGGGTAAAGGTTTGGTTAGGATGTTGCAATTTTGCAATTTTTAGAAGGGAAGATGACTACTCAATTGCTTATATATTAACAAAATCATATATAAGAATGGAGTGAACATGGATGTGGAGGCACACTGGAGATGCGAACCTAGGCACCAGTATGAATTCGCCTCTGCCGCCTGCATTCAATGGTCGCAGTAACAGCTGACGGACTGGCATAAGACTGTAGCGACAAATGTCAAAAACAGACTTTTGTCAACATTCTCATTAAAACTCTCAAATCCTGCCCACCGACCAGTAAGAGACATAAAAACAGTAAAGTAACCACTGAAATGACAAAAAACACACATAATGGTAAAATAAAGTGTGAACATGTACAATCCTAATATAAATATCGAACAATTGTTCCATCTTCCTACATTTTATAGCGGGAATAGTAAAACGCAAATCAACTACATTCTAATAAGGCGCCGACATTCTACCACCGTTCCTGATTGCACAGCCGTTCCCTATGAGACCATCGCACGTTAACATTGGCCGTTGATTGTTGTCTTGCAATTCAAGCCACCGATAAAACAGGTTGACGAACACACTGACCTGTCGCCCATTAAATGTTGGCTATTTCGTGAGAAGAAAGAAGAAATGATCTCACTTACGCGATTACGAACCATTACGAATGTAGAAGAATCGTGGAACCAAATTAAAGACACGATTCACAAAGTGGCCTATGCACCCCTTGGGGCTACCTAGCCAGGTAAGTGGTTCATCTTCCGAGATAGTTGGTTTCGAAATGACGATGTTGAAATGAAGGTCCGTGAAAAGAATCGCAGGATATCGAACATTTATGTTGGGTTAATGACAAGAAGGATACTTTGCTTACCGACTGTCGAGCCGTGACAGATAGATGGAATATTTCGAGCCAATTTCAACTGAGAAATTTATTCATCCTCCACTTCCACAATCATCTCGGTGAGGAAGACGGGGCAGCAACTCTATCGGCCGAACCAAAACCAAGTGGCCAAGGAGATCCTCAATGATGGTGGCATCGGGAGACGCTGTATCACATTAGGTTGCCGGCCGTGATGAAGTAGGCGAATGCTCCAAAAGCCTTATTAGGCTGATCAGACCCGAGTCTGCACGGGACTCACCTGAAGCGGCAATAGGTCACGAAGCCTTACCAGGGGTATACTGGTACCATGGGAACCGGGATAGCCGCTAAATTCGTATAGTTCAGGAGAATTCCAATTGTATGTGCGTTCAGCTCGGTCGTCGCGGTTGTCCCCCTAATGAGAGCTTCATGGGGGTTGTGGTTACGTTCAAGTGAACAGAGATCTTCGGGCCTCGCCGTGGTATTGCATTTCAACACGGGAGCCATACTCCTTAGTTCCGTAGAGATTTAGGTAGGTGTTGCACCCACCGGTATGGATGCTGAGCCATAAACTGGATATAGACTGGTAGCGTTGTAGCTTGTCACAGCGGGGCTCTGATTGTGGTTACAAAATCAATCCATGTTTTAAGACGACCATGGGATTAAGTCTCCGAGACAGGTACCCACATAAACCATGGAGACAAGACTGTCAGCGCTACTGAAGCCACGGAAAAAATATAACACATGAAATCGAGGAAACCCACAGGACCTGACGATTCTGTATATGAGCTCTGGAAAGTGAAGAGCTGGGACCCAAAACGGTGGCTTAGTGAATTCTTCAGTCGAGTTATTGAGAAAGGTAAAGCACATCTGACTGTCAAAAAAAGCCACAGTTCCAATATGGAGAAGGAAAGGTAATCCAGCAGAATGTTTATATTAGCGTCCGATTCGGTTGCTTTCCCATGTCATGAAAATTTTTGAACACATTCTTGACAACCGTATTCGCGACATCGTTCAAATGATCTTGAAGCAGATCGAGTTTGTCAAGAACTGCGGAACTGTTGACGCAATACACACTGCGCGGTTATTCATGAAGAAACACCATGAGAAACATCGCCCTCTTTAGATTTCATTTCTGGATCAGGAGAATGTAACATGAACTCATCTGATATGCTCTACGATAACATTTAGTGCCAGAAGAACTCGTGCACTCTTGCTCTCCCACGACCCAAAAAGTAAAGTTTGAAGAGTGGCGGGTGTATCAAAACCACCGGACAAAGGCTGAAGAAACAGAAGATGTCTTGGAACTCCTAAGGTACCTACCACAATCGAATGGTAGGACGAGCAACTAGCTAGGCAGAGGAGTAAGGGGAAATGCTTTAAGTAGTTCTGTTCGGACGTAACTGCCCCCCACGCAAATTAGAGCCTAGTAGGGAAGTCCCTGGCTGCGATTGCTGCTTCAACCTATCTACTTACACTTACAAAAGCAGAAGGTCTATTATGTCGATGAAGGTCCCAAGGAGCATGTTGTCTCCGCAGGTTTTCCACAGAACTCTGCACTGGGCGGGTTACTTTGGAACCGCGCCTATTTCTGGCAGGCACGCTACAACCCTTCGCAACCAGTTGAAACCAAGGGGTTTTAGCGAGAGAACTCGCTTTGAGGTTATTCCGCCGCAGCGGGAAACTGACCGACGTCAAATTAGATGCGATGCTCACACTTCGTTTCAGCGCCTTTAACTCTTTGGAAAAAGATTGTGGAAGATCTAAGGAGACTGTCTTAGGCTTGTCTCCAACATCCAGTGTGAAAGCGAGCTTCCCACACACGAGAACCTTATAGAGGCCCTCGTGTAATGGCTGCAGCAGCTTCTAGGTGGCATAGCATAATAGTTCTTTAAGGACGCGGTGCGACTTCCCCTTAAGAGAATAGTATATGGCATCGGTACTCACCAGAACACGAGTGCAGACTTCGCACTCTCTAAGGGTATTTCCCATTGGATGCACGTGACGAGATGGCGTTCATCTCTCTTATCGAGGACCATGTCGCCGGAGAGTCGTGGGTTATCCCCGTACACCAGATCAGCAGGGTTGGCAGGAAACTCTTTGCGAACGGCTCTTTGGAACAGGTTGTTTTCCAAGCTCCTCGAAGGGAACAGATTCGGATTACATTCCCTGGACTATTGTTATTGCGGCTGCAACATCAAAATGCGGAATCCACTCTCGAAAGCGAACCTCAGCACATAATTGTGATGTAATGTCCTTTACAGGTATTGTCTGGGTTCCTCGCAGCAGATAAAGGAAGGTGAGCTGAAGATAATGAAATTTGTATTTGGAGTCCAACCGCAGACTCTGAAGAACTGCGAGCTGGACCGATTGCCGAAAACCACAGCGTCAGCGACTAGGTTGTCCGAAGTAAACTGGCTAATAAAGGTTAAGCGCCGAAAGTGATGAGGAACGCTTTGTCCATAAGTCAAAAGTTAGTGGTTTATGGTCCGTGAACAAGGTGAATAGCCACCCCCTAAAGGAAAATCGGAAGCATTTGATGCTGGCGCTCTTATTCCATTGACCAGGATTCAACTGCTTCCAGAAGACACTCAACGGCTATCAGCTTTGATTTACAATCAGACCAAAAACAATGCCTACTGCGATATCTGAGGCAAAGACAGCTACGATTTTTGAGGACGTTGGAATGGAAAGAGTGTTGTTGATCGAGCAGGTTGAAATTTTCCCTGACGACCTAAGAGAGGTTGTTGGGTCTATCAGGGACAAACGTTGCATACCCGCCAACAGTCCATAGTAACGTAGGAAGGAGGCGGAAGGACCAAGACTCCCGCCGGTGCCTGGCAGAAGGTTGCGCATAATAAGGGGGCCGTATACTGTTAGGTGACGTATTGCTATACAACGGAGTTCGATGTAGACAGCGTTGGGTGGCTACCCGACCGCCCATTCCGTGAGATAGATGTCGAAACTGCCTGCCTGTCGTCACGAACGCATAGCTTCAACGCCCACGGTAAAAGTGGCTATATTGACCGTAAGAGCAGTCATTTCCGCATTTTGACGCCAACTGTTCCCTGCGATACTTGAGTGATCACGAGCTGCCGTCGGGGTACGCTGGTACAAAGGCTTCAGGAACTCCATGCCAGCCTTTTCCCCACCACGACCACACAACCAGCAATAGTCTAAATTTTAAGAATAAGCAGCAATACACCACGCTCACCGCTTCTGGCAGTTAAAGTGCGAGATCCCACTATAAATCTCCTTGCGCCAAACTACGACGGTCACCTACTGAAACAGTAGAAAGGCCCATTGTCCCAACGGTAAAAGCGCATGAAAGTGACAAACGGAGTGACACCGTAGAGGCTAAGAGTCCTGGCGACCAAAAAGGAGACACGTCATCAAATTTGCGTTTGGGAAATCGGCTACGAGAAACGATGGTAAATTCCAAGCTACATGACACCCCTTTTTCCGGAAAAAAATATGGCGACCTCTCCAGGCGGAAATGTAAGTCATCTCACCCGAGAGGATGGACTTCATCCGAAAGACAAGAGTAGAGGAAGAAAGGCTACTCGAGAAGTGGGGTGATCGGAGTGGTCCTACGGAAAATGAAGGTTATTACCATCGTCCGGCAAAACATCTCCATGGATGTCAAAAATGGCATAATGGAGATGGAAGAACTGCTGGAACTTATTGCGAAACTCCTGGATGACAGCCGAATAGGAGCTGAGGAGAAACCATATTGCTAGTGCGACCTCTAATTGCGCAAAACGCAGTGTCTCAGCCCGACAGAGGAGGGAACAAAAAATCGTCAAAAGGAGGCGAGTGGAAAACTGTGAGGAACTGCCAACGAGAGCGTCGAAAACAGGAGAAAATTCAGCAACAACAACCTAAGTTGAATAGCGAAAGCAGGGGCTCCACAGTAGCAAAGTCGAAGTCGACTACGATGTCAGCGCCAAAGAAAAAAAAGACGGGGCAAATCACGATGAGAGACCATTCTCCATTAAGCTGAACGAGTCAACCCGGTTGACCCTCGGGGCTCAAACGTAAAGTTGCGCTGTACAACTCGGGTGCCGTACCCCTTAGTTGCGGCAGAGGTGTTAAATAGGCCTTGCATCCACTGGTATGAATGCTGAGCCTGCACTCAGTATAAAACAGTACCGCTGTGCCGCCATGGCGGGGCTCTGATTGTGGTCTTAAAATCAATCCGCATCCGAATAGGACCGTGGGATTATGCCTACACGGCAGGTACTCATGTTAAACCCACAGGACTATCATTAAGCTGAACGAAGCGAGATCTTTTGGGGAAGTTCTTCGAGAGGCCTGCAACAACCAAAGACACTGGAGTCGATGTTAAATCTATCCGGCGGACTCGAACTGGCGATATACTTGTAGACCTTGGGTCGAAGACTGAAAAGAAGAGTACGTTCTGCGAGACAGTCCAGAGATTTCTGTGTCCAGCCTAAAACCCATTCGCACCCTTGAAATACACCCCCAAATTAGGCTCCATCTGCCATAAGCCGATAAGCATATTTATCCCTAAATGTGGAACCAAGAAGACTAAACACAGGAAATTCATGCTCCGGCACTTTGTTCGAAATTGATTGGAGAGAAAAAATCATGGCGCATGTTCGAACTTTATGTTTATGGCTTGCCACATGCGGTGAGGAAACACACAAAAGAAAACCATCTAGGCACCATTCGAATGGTACTAGTTTGTATTTTATAAGTTGTAAAAATCCATATCAGTGCTACATAATAACTCCGGAGATAGAGGACGCTATTTTTCAAATATTTTGAATCATTCGCTAATAAAAAAAACACCCTTTCTATTTTTCTACAAAACAATTTTCCCAGTGTACTTCCAATTTGTTTATCTTCAAACTTATAATTTTACTAAATACTCTTTTCTTTTTTGATAATTTCCTTTTCCTTTTCCTTCTCCTTGTCTTTTTCTTTTTCTTTCTCCTTATCTTTTTCCTTTTCTTTTTTCACATCACTTGATGTAGTCGCTGTCTCGCCCAAGAACCAAGGATCTTCTTCAATTCCATCGATTGTTATCCGCACTTTTAAGGGTGCAATAATTTTTGTAATGAGATGTTTGCACATTGAACTAACAGAAGGATCACGCGGGAAAACCACTTTGTTTTGTACTTGCTGGAAGGAAGAAGCAGAAAATATTGGAGAAGTTAGTTTACCATGAAAATGGATGTGATGCTCATTGGTAGTTACTTTGACGAGGTGAGCATAGGTGGAGCCATCGAAAGGAAGCCGCCCGAAAACCATTGCGAAGAGAACTACTCCAGATGCCCAAATATCTGAATATTGTGGTTGGTATGGTATTCCTTTGAGGACCTCAGGGCTTGCGTAGGCATAGCTGCCACAGTAAGTTTCCGACAAGGGAATATTGGTCCCATTGGGTTTCATATTGCCACGAGCGAAACCGAAGTCTATTAATTTGATGTTGTAATTCTTATCGAAAAGCAGATTTTCACACTTTATATCCCTGAAAGAAAAACAAATCATTCCAATTGGTCATAAACTGGCCCAAATTACACGCAGCAGGTGGTTTCATCCCTCCACCTTTGGGAGAAAATTTCCCCCTCCTCCCAAAATCGCAGACTCCACCAAGTGGATGTTTAATATATTTCACGGCATACATATACAATGGCTGGTCTTATATGATCAGTATTTAATCAGTCCATCAAAAATGGGCTGATAAAACATCAGCTGATCAGATTGACGTGTTTAGTATAAACAAGACGACAAAAAACCATTTTTGTTGCATTTATTTGAAGGTCTTAATGATTCGGAAGTCATGCTTCGATTAATAACGCAATGACAGCTGCACTCACTCAACTTGTCATCAGTCCAGTCAAACTGTCAGATTTTATTTAAAAATTTAAATTTCCATCAATCATTGCCATACTTTAGACGATCAGTTTCCCATAATTTTGTCATTTTGATTGACACCAGACTGATAAAATACTGATGGCGTAAGACCAGCCCTACACTGTCAACTTCGTACCGAGACTAAACTGCTTCTGGTGTAACCACGCCTCATGTTCAATGGTTAGATAATTATGGATTGTGGATAACCAGATTGTAGTCCGATTGTATTGTGGGTCATTGAAATTCATTTGACTCACCTATGAACAACCCCTTGATTGTGGCAATAATCCAGGACAGCTATCAGTTGTCTGAAATACTTCCTCGCCCTGTTCTCATCTAAATAACCCTCTTTTCGAATTAGGTCCAACAGTGATCCATTTTCTGCAAACTGCATAATAATATATACTCTACGCGAGGTTAGTTCTTCGCTCTAATAAGGACATTATGGACCTCACCTGTGGGTTGTTTCTATACTTTGATAGTAGCGAATTAGGTTCTCATGTCGCAATCCCTTAACCACGTCTATTTCACGGGGCATAAATTTCTTTAAATACTCCGCAGGTGCCTTTACTTTTGATATGATCTTCACAGCTACCGGGCACTTGTATTCCTCCGAGTACGCGACCTTAACCTTGGCATAGGTCCCGGTACCGATTTGCTTTCCAATTGTGTAGCCATGGTCCTCGAGCACAGTTTTCTTTATAACTGCGGATGTTGTTACGGGCTTGGGTTTGACAGTGTCCTCGGACGCGGCCTTTTGTTTCTCGTCGGTATGCTGAGTGGCAGCTAGAAGGCGGAGATAGATACCTTACTCCCCCACATATACTGAGGTGAACTTGAAAAATATGGTCCTTTGGTACTTACGATCTATGGCGGGCGCTGGAGGTTGAGCAGCTGCATCCATTAAATTTGTACTAATTTGGTGGCCAATATTGGCAATGGAATGTTTTATAAATACCAGCGTAGATTCATGCAATCATTTTGTGTAAAAAGTTTGCATATCGAGATAAATTTGGTGCTTCTAATTTTTCAGTAGATTTTGAGATCAAACTGGTGTTTCCATTTGCGGGTCGGAAATAAATTCAATTCAGAATGAGTGCAATAAATACAAAAAATTTTTATGGAGCTTATAAGCAAATGACATGTGATAAAATATGAGCTGAAAGTCAGGAAAGCGGAAATCCAAGGTAACTGAGAGAAGTACTTTAGGTTAATTTTCTTTATATGTCCAAGGGAGTAAGATGCAGACAGAACATTATGGACGATGGCATCAATGTGGAGAGTAAGTTGACACTTTGTTACCCCAAATGGAAAGGTGGTCCTAAGGTGTACCAGGACTTGGCATGTTATTTTCGAAGGGACCTAATATAATAACCTACTAATTTTCAGCAGGACCAGGGAGGCAGGGTGTGTCTCCTATGGTCCTAACGCTCATTTTGGTTAGGTTGAGATAATCCTGCGTAGGCTTCGGTTCATATGGACACATAAACATCCTGGACTACTCTATTCCTGGTAGGATAGTTCCCTAAACTGTTCTTTCTCCTTCTTAAGTGTCATGACCGTGAAATCCTCCATAGTTCCTCAAAGAGGTGCTGGTAATTTTTGCCCCCTTATTTGTTAGCTCATCTACTGCTCCATTGCCTTCTATCTAAATACGCCCAGAACTCAGAGTATGAAGACCTTATAACACAGGCTGAACGCGTTCAGTTTAGGAAGGCAATCCCATACCTGGTTCCTATAGTTCCTTTGGAGGTGGGAGTGGACATCCCTATGGTTTTTAAACAAAGAATCCTGATCACGGATGCAAAGTATTTATTCCTTGATCTAAAAATTTGTGTACCTGCTCCTTCTGCTGTAGGGAACCCATCAGTATACCAAGTTATCATTTACTGGTTCAAACAGTAAATCTTGAACATACTCTCCCAGCCCACCTTCTTGCTTATTCGCGCCTCAAAATTAATGTTCACAAAGATACCGCCTGGAAAGAATGTCGATCTTTTGTTTTGTTTGTGAGTAGTGTAGGTGAATGCGTTTACAAACAGAGTGTTGGACTCCCACAGCAGTACGCTGTCGGACTACCAACTTAACACCTCCCTGTCATCAGAGAACTAGCCTGGAACCGTTTGACACACTACTTCGGGCTACCCCTCCCACTCTCCCGGCTTTGGGAGCCTTCAAGTCAGGGAATCCCTTTCAGCAACTGGAGGGGAGGAATGGAGTTTTTAGTTCAGGGAACCCCTTGCCATCCGATCCCTCCTATCTTTCACAAGAGAAAAGGGTGTGTCCAACGTCGTCCGCCACTCCATTGCAGAACACGCAATCAAGAGATCGTGCCGTCCCAATCCTGCGCAGGTAAGACTGAAAACCTCCATGCCCGCTTAGAATTTGGGTAAGGAACTAATCAGTCTCACCGTGCGTTCAGTTCAGCCATGGATCTAGATTGTCGATGAGCCACGCAGTCCATCTGCTTCCTGGCTCATTTTGCTAAAAGAGTTGCCACTCGGTAAGGGTGCGTTGACGTCTTTCATGGGCAAGCACCTCTCTTAAGTTTTCGCTCTTATGGCGATAGATGGCTTTGTGCTCCTTAGCAAGGAGGGCAAAAAGAGTTACTCCCGCGATCATCATCATGGCCGGTTTGGAAATACTGCGATAAGCAGACTCCACTTGCAAAGCTCCCTGTCTCTGCACTTGAACAAGGTGCTTACCATGCACCTTCTTGTCAAGAGCATCAGCCCATACCTCCGTGCCATAGAGCAGAACCGACTGCGTTGCTCCTAAAAGGAGACGTCTCCTAGTAGATACAGGACCCCCAACATTCGCCATTAGTTGACTCAAGGCCGCGACTCCAGCTGCAGCCCTGTCCGCTGCTGCTTTGATTTGCTCGAAGAAGCTCACCTTCGAGTCGAGCATTAAACCAAGGTATTTAACCACTGGTTTTGACTCTATAGTCAACTCGCCGGTCGATAAGGGACGCAGGGTCGGGATTCTCTTTCCGGTCAAGATAACTACTTCGGTTTTTTCAGTGACCTCCATAACAGCATCGACTGTCGATCTCCTGTTCTGAACCCAAACTGCCCTGGGGATAAGTCCCCGACAGCGCGAATCACTTCAGGGAGTCTATTCTTTGAGCTTCTCGAGCACTTTTCTAGCGGTCGATATGCAGGCGGGAGCTCCGGGTCTCCTTTTTCCCTTGCTGATCAACGCAAGTCTGGCCCCCTCCTAGCGACAAGGAAAAATGCCCTCCTTCAAGCAAGCGTTGATGCTTGATCAAGTCTGGCCGTTGGCGGAACGCCAGTTTGTAAACTTGCGCCGGGACGACATCAGGACCTGGTGAGAACCGCTTCTTCGAGCTCTCTCATTGCGAAAGGGGGACAATCCTCGACGCTTTCTGCGCTATTGACATCAACCCGTATAGGATGTCTGGGGAACAATGTCCGTAGAATGCGTTCCATCTGGTCGGTACTTAGTATGCATGGCTTCCGCAGAGTCCCCATTTACCGGGTGACAAGCTTATAGCCAAGTCCCCACGGGTCCTCATTCACCTCGTTGACAAGGTTCCACCAGCCGCCAGCTTTGCTTTTATTTATCGCGCTGCGGAGCCTCCTTTTGCTGATCTATATTGTGCCTTTATGACGCATGCCAGCTCGTGGGCGTGTAAACGTTGTGCCAAACGGCCGAGCTTGTGACACTCTCTCCGTAAGTCGGCAATTTCTGCTATCCACCAGTACATAGAAGGCTTGTCGCGGCTGGGGCCCCTCCGGGACATGTACGCCATCGTTATAAGCAGGTTCGTCACTGAATTTACACACTGAATTTGAACATGAAGTCGAACGTTGTCCCGAACCCAGGTGGCAGCGGTACCCGATAAGTCGAGGTGCCATGAAGCATTTACCCCCGCAGCAAACTGCGCTAGCAGCTGGTGAGCGGTTGCAATCCAGTGCATGTCAATTTGACTCGCATGTTACTGCGGATCATGTCATAAGCGCTCTAGCTCTTTCCGATTCCGCTCTAAAGATTTGACACCGTCCCCGATCCCACAGCGTGTGTGACGCTCTCACCAGACGCGCCACGATCCCTGCAGAGAAAGCAATTTTCGCATTCATTGCAGGTCTTCGCTTGGGGACCTATCTGGCCGCAACTTCGGCATGCTGTCCTCCTGCCCGGTACCTTGCAAATTGTTGACGTGTGTCCATAGCCCAGATCCCTGTAGCACTTGGTGGGAACTATTCGCATTCGTAACCTGCGTACTACCCATCCAATTTTGATTTTCCCGCTACTAAGGAATTTCCTCGCATATTGCGCTCCTTGCATTGGTTACGTCTGGACATTCATGCTTCATCGCCTTCCCCACTTCGACTTTTTCTATGAGGCAGTCAAGATTTCCGGATTTTTAGAGAGTACATACCCCTTCACAGAACGTACTCTTGCTAGTCGTCTTCGGGCCCAGTTCGATGAGGGCTCCGCCACCCCTCGTTTTCCGTATGGAAGACACCTCTGCTCCGTTGCCTTCGGGTTTCATCCTGTAGCGGAATGTCTTGCATTCCGTCGGCTTAATGAACAGAGCCGACGGTGTTTGATAAAGTCTCCTTCAGGCACGTCGTCCTCTTTCCGCTTTTTCCCAAGATCACTTTGCAGTGGGCCATCTGCGGTCCGTTTGATGCAAGCAGCGTTCTGAGCGGGGAGTGTAGTTGTTTCTGTTTTCCAATCATCTTCCGCTGTTCTCCATGTTTGCCTGTGGAAAGAGCTGCAACCCAATATTTTCTCCAGTTCCATAAGCCCGTTTTCGACGCCTTTGTGTAGTTGTTTCTGTTTTCCAATCATCTTCCGCTGTTCTCCATGTTTGCCTGTGGAAAGAGCTGCAACCCAATATTCCTTGATAAGCCTTTCCTCTTCGGCTCTAACTAAGACAGTCAACTGCTCTTCTACTCGGTTCGTGTTGGAAGCCACCTGGCCAGGACTAGCGATCCTGACTAGGTTTTTTTTCTGAAAAGAGGCACTACAAACTATTGGAATTGCTGCCCCCGCGCCGCTTGGTAAGGCTTCCTCTTTATTTGAACGTCCTGGTGTCACATTGGGTATGTTAGGTATGTGCAAGGGAGCGGACTGCAATAGTCAGGAAAGGGTGTAACCTCGGGGACACAGCCCCTGTCCCAGTTACCTGAAGCCTGACCTACACTTAGCTGATTCCGGAATTTACGAACAAATCAGCGCTCGCTCGGGCAACGCGGCCTACTAATACCGGTTCAATGCACACTACCCGACCAAGGTCCTGAAGGGGCTGATAAAGATCACAACTATAACCACCTTGGCAGAGCTCGGCTTACATCACCACATCGACGGCTCCGGGGACTCCCAGTGTGTCCCGATGTATATCGGTCATTCGCGGTTCGCTCTTCACCGAGACGCTTTCTTAAGGCTACTACCTAGGACGCAGGTACACTACCAGCTAAGGTGTCAGAACTACTTACTCGGGCACCTCGGACACGGATGGTAAGCAACCCATTAAAGGTCGCTGACGACCAAGGAAGCGTCTCATTATCTGCAATTCAAGATACCGCCTGGAAAAAATGTCGATCTTTTTTCGGTTTAGGCAGTTCTCGGTTCACTGTTTGCCCCGGACATTCGGAAGATTGTCCCTTCCATGAGCCTCACGCGAGTGCTCGCACGAGAAAAAAGCAAACGTTTTCTAGAAAGTACAATTTATTGTAAATATCCATGTGTGTGATTTTTGGACATTGCCCAGCTCGGGCTACCAGAATGTAAGCGGAGCGTCCGCTAAGGACGAATGATGAAAAGAGAAGAAGAAAAGCAAAGGAAACTGCACGCGGCTACTACATTTGCTCGCGTGGGCGCCGTAAAATCGCTGCAAATATGCTGACAAAGCACACATGGTTCGGCAGGGGTGCTACAAGTCATCAAAACGCTGCTGTTTTTAGTCAATGGTCGACAAATACAGCATCCATCGCGCGGATAGCTTTTTCGTATCCATGTAATATCCTGTAAAATGTGCTCCACTAAACGATTTCCGCATTTGTGGCCTTTTTTGGCTCCCAGAGCAAAGTGCGTCTTCGGAGCTTGTACGACCCATTTTAAATTCACAAAACCACCTTCAGCTTCAGTTATATCATTCTAAATACTAGGCAGGTAATAAGCCTACAACGGCAGGATAACAGCAAGACGAACATCACAAACCATAAGAAACTAGTAATCGAACCTGCGGCAACAAGGACTAAAGGTTGCCATTCCCCAAAATTATCGTATCGTATTCTCTTCTCTTTTTAAGAAGAAAAATTTGATGATATTAAAAATATTGAATTAGGAGTATGATCTGCTATTTTTATGGGTATTTTTCGTCGATTGTTTTTCAGTTCATACTCCTAATTTTATTGTAAAATTTATTCGTTAAAAATAAATTTGTTTTTTTTTTTCTTAAAAAGAATCATTCATTTCAATTCTATCAAAAATTCGAATTTTGCACTGCATTATCAGATACACGCTGTGCTGTGCTTCTCAAACTTCCCTATTTACATTCAAAACAATCAAACGTCAACACGACATTTCGAACAATTCGAAGAATTTACTCAGAAGTTTATGAAAATGGCCGCCGTCTAATCATGTCGTCCGTTTAAGAGTCTGTTGTTTGTTTTTCAGTTTCTGTGTGTGAAATTCCGTGAAAAATATGATTAAAACAATGGACAGTAATACGTTTTCGTACGCTACTATCTCCTCGCACGGTAGTGATGCATTTGTGATGCCAGGTGAGTGTTAAAATCGTCGTGGAAATTGGGTGCGCGATAGTGGTTTATTGGTGTTTGCCTGTCAGATGACAGTCGACAGGTTGTTTGGGTGTTGTTTACTAAGCGATTTGTTGAGCCAATTTACACCCTCGCATCTGCGGGCAAAATGATTCGTGCAATTCGTTGACTTAGATTCGATGCAAATTGGACAGGAAGCTCATCGCGGAGCCTATTGTATGGAAATGGTGTGTCCGCCGTTCATTCCAAGTGAGTGAAAGTGTTGTTGGGTTGGAGCGCTTGCAGCAAGTCGGTTGCTCGCCTCCTCTCCCGACACAGACCTGATGCTGCTCACGAGATGCTCGTGGACCTGAAATGTGTGTCAATCGCCTGAAATGCGAGCTGCATTAGCATTCTAAAGTGGCCCCAAATAGCAGGAGGAGAAACGTTCTTGACGCGCCAAAGTCTAGTGCTGTGTGCCCAAAACCCAACCGAAAACGTACAAAGCGGTACAATTGAGCATTTCCGGCAGTCCCCCGTGCATGTCGTGAATTAGTAATTGCAATGACGGTCGTGTGGCACGCAATGCCTCCACTGCCCTAGCCCAATTGCTTTGTTTCGTAATTCGCGCTAGTCCGACTCCAATTGCTTTGCTGTGCAGAAATAAGATCTCCCAATCCATCCGCGCTTGAGTAGTTCACTAACGAAAGACTGTGTTTTCTTGGTTTTGTTACAGATCTTACGCCCGAGCAGCAGAAACTTCTCATCGAGCTGCGGAAAAGAAAGCAAGAACTGCTATTGGAAATACAGGTGAGTCAACGATTCCTACTGTAAATCGCTTACTATTACGCTAATGCGCGAGATAACATGCTAAGCGGACCGTTGCGGTGGTCCGGAGCGCCAATGCCCAGTGGCACTATCGTCCGAGGCCAGTCATGACTGCGGTCCACCGAAACCCGTTCTTTTACGTATCAATTCACGAAGAATTCCACATCGTGCTGAGCCGTTCGCTTCGCCTCGAATTCAGGGAATAGCTGCTGGGTTTGCGTCAATTTTAAATTAAAATCGTGTTGCTCATCCGATTTCCCATCGAAATTCCCCTCGAGCAACGCAACTGGTTCTGGCAGCGAAGGACACACGAAGCGCCTCCTTTTCACTTTTGGCCCGAACCGTGTGGACAAGCGGATTATCCATTCAAATTTATGCTTTACCGATAACTTCGCTATTAACTCAGCGTCCGCTCGCCAGTGCCTGGTCTGATTGAATTCATCTGAAAGCTCGAGGCGATCGCTGGAATGCGCCGGGCCCATCTCCAATTCAATAAGCTAATTAGAAACAGATGAAACCGCGTCGAATTGTTTAAAAACTTTCGAAAAAGACCTGAGCCATAAATTACCCATTCTTTTACAAATAAATGGCCTCCTGCCAAATATTTGTATGCTTTTTCCATTTCATTAAAAACGTGTAAAATACGCGATAGCGTGCGGTGATGGGGCATCGTGGGCAAGCGATATGAGGTCCGGGGTCCGTGAATAATTGAGGGAATTGCCGAGATTTTTCTATTTTTGATTTTTCGATGAAATGTTTATTTATCGCTTCGAGAAAAAATTTGCATTTTGCAATTTCCACGCGTGAGATGTGAAGTAAACAAACAAAGGTGGAAATAGAATGAAGTCGACCAGGACCAGCGCTTTGGAATCGGAGTTGTGTGTAGGTGGTTGGAATTTTCACAGAAAAACGCAAATTATTCTTAGGCAATTGGCAGCAAAGTCACGAGAAATTCCGGAGTTAGAATGCACGATCTCTGAGGGTTTATGCCAATTAAAGTGTTTATTGGAGAGGTGAACCAATTGGGAGCTATGATTGGGTCGGGAAATGTGTTTTGCTCATGGTCGAAAAGGGGGACAACCAGAATGATGTGGCTATGTTATGGCAGATCCATAGCTTTTCCTTCAGTTAGAGTAAACGCAAAGTGAGTGAGTAGCTGCTCATGATGCTAGCACTTTATACATTTTTTGAATGTTTTGTGTGAAAAAATCTCATTTAATTCGGTTTACTGTCTTTTCTTTTTAGGTTTTGTGTAAACACAAAACCTTATTAAAATCGGTTTACTGTCTGTCCGTCACACGCATTTTTCTCGGAGACGGTTGTAGCGATTGACACTAAATTTGGTAGAAAGGTGGGAACTGTGAACGCTCACGCATACAGTGAATTACATCCTTTTACGTTGAATTTAAGGGGGGGGGGGGGGGTCCCCATACATGCAAAAGGGGGGGTGTAAATTTTTTTTTTATCAAATATAGTCATGTGGGGTATCAAATGAAAGGTCTCGGTTAGTACTTTTCGAAGCCGGTCTTAGTTTTGACATTTGGTGGAAAGGTGGGGAGTGCGGGGGATTGAAAGTGATCATTCTTTTAAGGGGGCCATTCTCAGAAACTACCAAGCCGAAAAATCTGAAAAAAATCAGGAGGCTGCCACTATATGGTGCCTGGGCTCCGAAATACCTTCCACAGTGATATCTGTACAAATAAAGTTAATAATAGTATATTACTATAATTTTTAATAATTGACTGCGAAACCCCCCTTAAGTTCATACTAGCACGACGAACAATATAGAGTATAACATAGAGCATGATCTTACCAAGTTTGGTGGAAATCGCACCATTACTATCAAAGTTATAATACGTCAAAGTTGTGGCTTCTTCGCAAATTCAAGACTAGGAATGTCAATATCATCCGAAAGTGGATATTCTCACATAATATATGGATATATTACGTGCTACGTACTAAGCAATACACAAAACCTTTCATACCTGAAGCGTCCAGTTTCCGGTTTCCCGACTTGTTTTGTGAATGTAAAGGAAACATTGTCCCTGAATTTTTCCCACTAAAACCACCATCGACCCTAACCCCCTCCCCCCATTTCCCATGGAACTGTGGCGGCACATCGGAGGCAAGAACTATCGACTGCATTGCCGGCAGTGAGAACGTCGGGGGTGTGATTTCACTCCTTTCCTTTCTTCTTTCTTCGCTTCGATCGTCTGGTTGCGCTTCGTTCACTAGCGACACATGTCTCATAAAGACGAAACCGCGGGAGGCGCGATCTCCTCCTGTGACAGGGGTCGCAAACAGGGGGCACTCTTTTGGCGGCGCAATCCGGCGGCATGGTTGGAGACTTAATTTGCGCTCGTATTGGGCTAGTTACGGACGTGTTGGAGGACGGCACCTACGACCGATTAAAGTTGCCGCTCATATGCCGGTTGCCGGTGAGTAAGGAAGCGAAGTTTAATCACTTGCTGAACGAGCTCACGCTGGGTGACTGTATCCCCATCCAGCTGCTTCGATAAATGAGGCAGCTGGCTGGGGATAAGGTCGACTCGGAGCTATTGAAAAAGCATTGAAAAAGTGGACAAAGTCCACGAGATGTACGCACCCCCCGTGGCCGCGGAAGTGTCTAGAGATACATGTCGGGAGGTAGAAGATCTCAAATCGATACAACATTTTATCTGCGCATAATCGTTCACCTGCGATTTGCATATTTGCAAGCAAATATTTTATTGATTCTCGGTTGCATTTTGTTTTCTGAATATGGCGTCCTATTCAATTTATGATATCTTAAGCGCGCAGTGTAACGAGCCTGAATCTGCACGCTCTAAGTTACGTTACCTTACGGCATCAAATGTCTAGGTATTCGTGCAGTATATTTGGAGATTCCAGCAAAGTTTGCCGACAACATATCCTATCGCTGCAACACATGCCACGGCTCCTCGCTGTCAGATGCGATACAGCTGCTTAGTAAACAGTCTGCGAGCTTGGCAGCCATTCAGCGTGCCGTTAAGGCTTCTACTTTGGTACCACAGTCGAATGAAGTCGCTCTACCGTCGGTATCAACTATATTTTTAACTGTTTCAACTTCTCCTTCTGCCAATGATAACTTAACCAAACCCAGCGATTTAACACAATCACTGAATTCCCTCAAAAACGTGAATCGCAACACTGGAGCAGTGCCAAAACCGCCATGATCTATTAATTCGTCGCTATTTGCGTGCTTCCGGCGGGTTAGGAATTCGTTCGACGAGACTTTGACTTCTGAAAAATCGCTTCCTACTGTAAATAACAGTGTAGCCTCAATATCTTCTCTGTCTGTGCACCAGGCCTCTCAATCTGAGTTGATTTCATCTGCAATGCCTCCCTACATCAGGGTTGCTTCAACTGGCTTTCCATCCCTGATTCAGCGGCGCCTATGCGATCAGATACGGGCCACCGAGCCTCCAATCGTGTCTCGCTCCATCGCGCCTTCAACGGGACAATATCCGCAGCCTCTGCAGCAGGTAACGAATCGGAGGACAGCCGCTCCATTTTTTGACATCGTTCCCGCCGCTGCTATATACCCTGGCATTTTCCCCATCCATACCAGCGGCTCCGGGCTAAACTTAGCGTCCCCACATAAACAGCTCTTTATCTCCAGGCTAATGCAACTTCTACGGACGATGTACTTTAGTACATCGCAAAGAGCTACGTTGGTTAACTTTCCCCTCTGTCCTGTGTCAAACTGATAAAAGATAACAACATCGGCCGGGCAATTGCGTCTTTCAAGGTCACTTACCCTCACGAATTTGACGTCCTCACAACCCTTCTTTCTGACCTGAAGGTGTATTCATCAAGCCGTACATGCGCCCCAATTCGCACCCTCGCCGAGCAATGTAACTGGATCCAATTTACTGTCCGTCTGTTTTCTCAGAATGTCAGTGCCATCTGTATCTCCGAGAGCTGGCTGGACGATGCCATTTTAAACTCTGAGCTTCCCAAGAGTACTCTACTTTCCGCCATGACAAGGACCGGGATGTATCTCGTAAGTCCACCGACGGTCCTAATTGCAATAAAAGATACACTCCCCGCCGAATTCATCTTCTCCTCCTCTGGCTTTTCTTTTGACTGTGTTGCTCTTTGTGTCTCCCCGCCCAACTTCCTCCCGGTCATTGTATCTTGTGTATACGTCCCTTGTGCTTGCGCTTCTCACCTGTGTTCGTTGATGCTACGCTTCTGACGTTTTCTCGGCCAGGTGCACTCCTGGCGTATTCATCAATCCATCAGACTCAACGGTAAGCGCCGCTCTTCACCAACGGGTGAACCAAACCGTTGAGCTTCTTCTCGAACCACTCAACCCAGCTCAACGTAACTACAGTGCCTATGATGTGAGGTACTCGCCGCACACCTCTCCATTAAATATTTCCGCTTCTCCCTTGAAGGCAGATCGTTCATCATGTTCACAGACCACAATCGCCTTACTTTCGTGCTTAAACAAAAACCCGACAAAGCGTCTCCCCACCAACTTCGGCAACTGAGTTTCATCATTCAGTTTACTTCCGAAAGCCAACACGTGTCTGGAGTAGATTTGGTGATGAGGATTGCCTCTGTGTTTTCCTCCGTAAATGTCAGACTAGAACTCTCAAGCCAACCCTAAACAGCACTGATCGCTTCGCATGAATATAACTCAGAATCTTCGAGATGCTGTACGACCACGACCAGTGATATGTTGTCGGCGTAACCAACCACCGTTACCAAGGGACCAACCTCCGTTCTTGTAGATAGCTATCGACAATACGAGCGAGTCTGACGGGAATTCCAATGTTTGCTATAATTGGCAGAATCGAATGCATTTCGTGGCCATGCAATATTTGCTGGTACCACCCTTTCCATGAATTGCATTTTTGACAAAGCCAGTAACCAATTTAATGACATCAATGGCTGATCTGGCACTACGGAATTCATACTGTCTATCTAAAATGCTTTCTTGGCTCTCGATAAGCCCCTATAAATCTATTGTAGATAACCCGTTCTACCATTTTCCTCAGTCTCCAGAAGACATGTGGGTCCGTAGGAAGATGGCTCACCTGGAGGTTTACCTGCTTTCGACAGAAATAACATCTGTCGCTTCCTTGCCGCAGAAAATATCGTCTCGAACATACACACAACAACTCGGCGAACATATCCGGTCTGGATTCCACGGCAAGCTTAGGGATCTTATTCGGAACTCCGTCCAAGGCCGGGGCTTTACTCTGTCTATTTTACCTCACAACTTCAGCAACTCCTCTCTGGTGACTGCTGGAAACGGCGTCACATTCAGAGGTCATTGGAAGCTGTCGGTACCCCTCTTTTGCTTGTAGAATAACCCTTGCATGATTTTCAGTAAGAGGATAGAGCACCGTGATCAGCGATAATGAACGGCATGTGAATCGTCCGATAAAGATTCTAAAGGCGCTATCCCACGAATTTAGGTCCGCCTGCAAGCATGACTCCTTAAAGCATTTCCTCTTGCTCCTTTGGATGGCAAGCTATCCGGATGTGATTGATACAAATCTCCTTTCCGAAATGTGTTTACATCATCTTCGTTGACCAGAACTGTATCCAAGTGCCAAAAGTCTCTGATAGGCTACGCTCCCTTGAACTTGTTTCTCTGCTATCCTATTCAAGGGCCTAAGCGTCCAAGCCACCGACAACCTTTGGATTTTGTCCCCTTGTGTCGAAAACAAGACTTTCAGGCATTTCGAAATTGAAATCAGTCAGTATGGTGGCGCGTAGCGGCTGTAAATATATATATCGCCTATTTTCGTGCACACAAAGCCACTGGCTGCCTGATTCACAGTACATTCGATGGTTTGTCGATCGCGCGCTCATATCGACGCTCCGCCAGTCGAATCATAGAGTTGTTATGGACATTATACATAATTATTCTCGCGCCGAAAAGGAAGTGTACTTATAGTCGTTGTAATATTGGAAGACAAGCAGTTTTTATATGCCAAAGGTGGTGTTTTGCAGCGAATTAAAGCACCATTCATTAAAGAATACTTCCCCAATCTATTCATTTTGGTGACTTTGGGGCTCCAATTTAATTGATTCCCCCACCATGCTTGACAGTAACATGTATGTCGCAAGCTTTAAACTCCATATTGGTTTTGTTTAGGCCGGACGACTATAGAAGTTCATTGCTTATAATACTCTGCGCTAAAGTGAAACTATCCGCCCATGAATGTCATGACATCTTTATCCAAAGTCGTATCATGTGTATGATGAATTGGACTACATTCACCGAAACCGCTACTTTATTTTTACGATTTTATCGAAATTTTGACCTATTTCACCAAGTACGACTGGCAGCTTCAACTTTTCGATCATTTTGTCATTCATAAAACGTGATATTGCCAAATATTAACTTCTTAAGATATAGAAAATATAGTGAACGGTAAAGGACCTTTCATTCGATCTCTTAAACTACGTCCTTGATCACTTTTGCAACATGAGGTTTAGGGTCATTGTGAAGCAGTACGGTTTAACTTTGTCGCCCTGGTCTTTTCAGCTAAACTACTTCCTTTACGTAGTGGAGCTGGGCAATTTATAACAGCTTGATGAACACCCTTTTTTTTTTTGCCAATTACCTCCCAGTGCAATATACCCTTCAGGTACCCCAAGCGCAAACCTTTCTTCTTTGGGTGGAGGTCCTATATGACTGTGAGCGTTGGCGTTTCTCCTGGAGCCATGCATTCTTTCCTTTGTTCACATCACGATACAAGAAATAGTGCGTGTTGCTCGGTGGCGAGCAAGATGCTGGGAGGTGATTTGAAAACGTATTTTTTCCTTTTCTTTGCTGAGATCGTGAAGGACCCATGATCCCATCCATGTTTTTCGGGAAATTCGCTATCTGTTTTGCGAACGTCCTCTTGATTTAAAAGTTTGAAAAGGAACGTCAATTTTAATAATAATAATAATAATCGTTGCCGCAACAATACATATTAGATCAGGGCCTTGACGTGTGCTAGAGCACTTCATTCAAGACCGTAACGGTACACTACAGTAGTACAATGTAGGAGGCAATGTGGACAGTATTACGCTCGCTCGAGATTATTACCCTGATTTGACTCAGGTACTCATTCACAGCTGAATCGACTGGTATCCGACGTCAAATCACTACACAAATCCCACTGCCACCAGTGAGATTTGAACCACGACCTTCCGTACTACAGTCTTGTGCTCTAACCAATCAGCTATCTGGAAAAAAGTCGATTTTACCGTTTTTAATTATCCAGCCTGATCCAAAGTATAAGTTGGAGCAGACCAAATGTAAAAAGAATCTTTTTTAAAGATGCAAATGAAGATATTACTGCGAGTAATTGAACAAGATCATGTGTACCACGTAGTATTAAGCTAACGAGCGACAACGACAATTTAGAGCAATACCGGAGGTAGAACGGTTTTTCGATTTGTCAGACAACTTTGTGAGGAAACCCTGTTTTTTGGCCCTTTGGAGGTGACGTCCCATGTAAAGCGTTCGGGGCTAACTGAAGGGTATTAAACCTCTACAGCGAGATTCAGATTGACAAGTATTCCGCTGTAATCCGAGGAGGATCTCTGATCAGATACTCTCTGGTCTCTGATCCTGAAAAATCAATTTTCAGTTAGTAGGGTGATATGAAGGACCTCCTCCCAGTCACCAAAAATCTCCGAGTTGGGGAAATTTGGTGTACTGTCTCTTTTACATATCGATAGGTTTGTGTCAAAGAGAGGCACACTTTTGTCGTTGATTTACAAATACCCAAAGAGTGTGTGTCTCGCATTGGCATCGCAGCCTCTCAACAGGTAGACTTTCCTCAATGCGATGGTAGACTTTACTTGTTATATAGTAAGTCTTTCGGTGGTGCTGATGGATCGTTACCCAGGTGAATCGATAAGATATACACGTTTTCCGCTTCCGATTGCTCCAATTTGACCACGAATATGCCGCTGGAATTCAAATTCGGACACAGAAAAAGATGCAGTTTCTTCGTGTCGAGGACCCATGCTCTAGCTCATTACTTACACGTTTATTGCAATGGAGTAGGTTCTTCATAAACTTTACACAGCAATCGGCAGCTTTCAGCGGCTTTTCTCTTCCAATTAATACAAAAAAAGTACAGCTTCCCGCAAATTCCATTTTGTTGGCTCACAATTTGACATATTTGAAGCACAAAAAAGTAAACAAAATGGCATATACTGCGATCTGAAGTATGATGATGACGCTTCGTCATGAAGTTGTCTCCAGTACAGTTTGACGATTTAGTAAGATGAAGTGGAGTTTATCTCATTTCCTCTAATTTTGTAGAAGTTAGACTGCTAGTATGGCCACACCAGTTGCAGAGGTTTCCTCCCGTCTTTGACATTCCCAGGCCAGTATTTCAGAGGATGTCCCTAAAAAGGTTTTGTATGGTCAACGAGGAAGAGAGAGGGAGGGAACCTCAGGGGCTGCGACTCAATCACGATCTGAGGCAAAAGAAACCATGATCGAGATTGTGATCCGTCTCGATCGCGGCGTTCAGGTCCGGAGACTTAGGTCTCCACGCGCGGTCGAACTGTTTTTTTTTTATTTTTCAGTTTTAGCTCACGTTCTAGTATTTTTTTCGTTAGGTCGTTGCGAATTCCTGCTGTCTAGAATTCCTTGTGTTATCTCATAATTCGGTAACAGTGACGTGTCAGGTATCAGTTTTGTCGTCTCTTCCTTCCTTTGCAAAGAACCCTAATGGCTCGCAACATGTTTGGTGCTTGCCCTATATATACTCTGGTCGCTGAACTGTCCTCCCTTAAGCAGCATGAACAACGATATTTTCAGATCAGCACTCCATTCTTTAAGGGTTTTAAACGGATTGATCTCTTGTCTGTTCTCTCACCCTTGGTAATATTCTGCATCAGAGGGAATTTGAAGTTTACAGCAGGATGCGATAAGGCTGCATTACATCGTCGATACTATTCCTATCTGTAATCGGTGATGTTCTTGCAGCTGCCTTTTCCAGAGGTCGTAGACGGTTTCAATAGACTATGATGTCTTTCATCGAACATCTTGACTAGGCTGCTGATATCTGTTTCTTTTCACCTCGAGTCTTGGGCCGTGGCCAAATGCCTCTGGACCTACAAATAAAACCAAGGTTCTTGGTCTGATGGTTCATTGCACCCTTCCTATCTATATTAATGTGTAAAGCGTTAAAAGCATTGATGATGTTGGTGGCGTTGTTTTTGTTGATGGTGGTACAAAACACGATGTTACTCTCTCTACTTAGTTACAAAACAGCACTCCTTCCACCTCCTTGTCTTAAATCTGGAACTGCAAATAACCCAACACCAGCATTATGTTCATGTTCTCCGCCTAAGTTCTTTCTGTGCTTTATAAGAACAGCACGTGTAAAGTGACTCCTATTATTACTTAAAAGCTGTAAGTCGTCGACAGCATATAAATCAGGCCTAACACCTTGGTACTCGGGCTCGACACAATCTCGAATGACAAATTGCACCGTCGTATAAGTCAGGTGCCGTGACACGGATTGATTAGAAGACAAGGATGGCAGTGAATAGGTCACATTGTAAGAAAATGCAACAATTCGATTACTCGCTATGTCATGCATTGGAATCCCCTATCCCAGAGTCGCTGACGAGTGGGTCACCTTAAAAGCACGCCACGTACAACAGTAGAGGATGAGTGCAGACTTCTCCGGAAGACCTTGATGGAAGTTGAAGTACATACACGATGGTCCGCGAGTTTGGTTGGCTTGCTATGACCTATTTAGGGGATAATGGCAATCATATATTGATCATCCTTCGAGGTTGAAAAGACGCTTCCCAACCCTTTATTTTTTTATTTTTCGAGGCTGTTCGTATCGGGGGAGATCCTGATAATCGAAAAGCTTTTCTTAAATGAGCTCATCTCTTGATCTTAGAGTGTCTTTAGAGTTGTGACATATCTGAACTGGAAAATAGTCGTTTATCTCAAAAATTATAAATTTTTAAATTGAGATTTTAGGAGGATCAGCCAACAAGATCGCCTCACATTCATACCAAATCTGTTGACATCTGAATGTGTTCCCATTCTTTGTTCATTAATTCAGCGTCTCTCTTATATACAACAAAGACTGCTTTATAAAATCTTTATTTTGATGACTTTATAGAAGCTCCTATCTCCTCCTCCCTGTTTTCGTCTCCATAGTTTCTATTCCATTAAAAGAAAGACGCAACGAGATATCACGAGTTGCAAAATATTCCCAGAGCGTCTTTAAAATTATTGCATATCTCGCCCTGAAGGAAAACTTGACAAACAATATGATTGATAGGAAATGCTGCTGTTGAATCTCTCTTCTGCAATTCGGAACACGGTCATCGTCCAAACTTGAAATATTTATTTATAAAATGGCTTGGACAAAGTACAGCGTGCATACGAACTGACCGGGAAGCTGGATTCAAAATTTTCCTATGAGCACCAAATATTTCTGGTTTTCAAAAATAAAGATGGGACTATTTTGCTGGTTCGTTCAAGAATGATGATCTGGTTCGCTGAGTTTACGTCTTGCAATGGATGTTCCATTACATTCCAATAGTGAATCATCGCCATGCTGACTGAAAGTATCTTTAAATTCACCTCATTTCCCGCCCATATATACATAGTCCACTTGACACTAAAGGCAACTTGTTAATGAATGGCATCGCAACGTGCGAAGAAAATGTATTCTCAACCGTAAATAACACCTGCCGCAAGCAACCTTAATCGAATAACTACAAACAGATGGAGATAACCCCTATTAAAAAGCGTCTGCTCCGTTCTCTCCCTCAAAGCCATCCATGTCAGGTAGCTTGAGCTAATTAATGCCCCTTACGCGGCTTCAATTACAAAACGGATCAACTTCTTAAGCACATATGTCACGCAATCGTCATTCCTCCTCAATCATCTGGAAATAAAAATTCCTGCAATAAACGCACACACATTTCAGGTCGAAAGCTTTTTAACTCCTTTGGACGCCCATGTAATGGTTCCTCATAATATCTCATAGCCAAGATATGGCCCGCGTGATCATCGTCCAAAATCAGAACATGAAATCACTTAAGCTAGAAGCGCTGGTATGGATGTTTACAATCAAATTTCGGATCCGTGGAGAATCTTCAGCTTCTCCAAAAATTAATGTAATAAAGACAATCCACCATTTGTGTAATCGACTTTATTTTTAACACGCTCAACTCTTTTTTCCCGCAATGGCGAGTGGAGTGGATGGGATGTGGTTCTGCTTGACGGGTCAGTCGTGCATGGAGTCCGCTACATTGAGGAAGATAGATGTAAATCTACTTACGAGACGTTGAACTCACAGCTTAATGTCTACGGAAAAATAACACCCCCAAAGCCTATAAATGTTTTCTGTATTGCAGATGGTGCTTCCTCGTTCCGGAACTGTAGCCGGGTAGTCACTCAAAATGTCCTAGTTTCGCTCTGTGCATCCTTCTTTCGCTTATCTACAATTTCATGGCTATCAGTCCCGACCGACACTTATTAGCTCCCATATGCTTAGCGTATTTAACGGCTGCCAATTAGCTTTATCGATTGCCAGGATATAGTGCTCATCTCCATAGTACGCCCCACGCCTGAAAGCCTTTCGAGCACTCGACCCACTTTACCTCGAGCCCGATAAAATATGAAACAAGAAGCAATAATTTTATAGCAAAATCAACAGAGCCTTATAAATATCGCGTGGACTGTAGACGCGATTCTCGGCCCGAATGGAATTGATGAATCGAATTAAGTATATGATATGGAATGACATCATATCACCTAGTTAAACTTAGATGTAAGCATCCAGACTTGTGAAATTTCTCTATTTCCCGACATCAAATCAACTACGGACCCCGCTAGAAGCCCCAACGGCAACCATACTTCTTTGCACTTGATGTGATTCCTTCAAGTCAACTCGATTGCTCCAATAATGGTTTAATATACGAACTGCGAAGCTAAGTTCCGACTTCTTTCAATTTAGAGGCGACAGCAACTGGTTGGTACCATTTGTACGACAATAATTGACGACAAGGTAAAGAAAATGCGAGACAATTCACATGGCTCGCTATTAATCCGATATAAAACGTTGCACTCTTTGTTGTTCTCGCAATACATGTTTTGCTCGGGGTTAAAAGCAAGTTGACAAAGAATTCTACCAGCTTTGCTTCCATTTCAATGGCCACATTACATTGAGTTTAGCTTCCACCTGCCGTTGATTATGGGGAGTATTCACAAGTTGCGTCTGAGGAGAGAAATGTTGTATGGTAAGATGGTTGTGTACCGTTGAGAGGAATGGAATGTTTGTTTGCTGTATGTCTTTATTCAGAGCTGACTACACTGAGCGATGAAAATAGGGAAGGGGCATTGTTTCAAGGAAAAACTTTATAAAAAGAAATACTTGGAAGTCAGCCACCCACTACAGAACTGTAGTCAGTACGAGGAACAAAGCCAGAGCGAAGGGGGACGCATTAATGAATAATTAATTTTCAACTGATATCGCTGTTTCCAGTGAACCGGAGTTGAAAGTAATCGGGTATTACCCTTCAAATGCCTAAATGGGACTAACAATGGAGGATCAATTCAATGAACTTGTGGCAACATTCTATAATAAAGAATTTAAGAGGTGGAGCTTACACAATATGTGTTCTTTGTATCAACCTTCCATGGCTGAAAAGATCTCAAGTGAATTGAAGGAACCGCTGGCTCTCAAGGTTATTTTAGTTTGGGTTAGTGGGGGAACCCGCAATTTCAAGCCCTCAACCCTTTTGTTAAGCCCTTTGTACTATCATTGGAGAAAGCCTATTCAATTGCCTCCGGCTTGCAGTGTTCGCAGGTTCTTGCGATTCTGAAAACATTCTCCAGAAACAGAGAGTGCCCAAACTTTTCGTTGAAGAAAACTTTACCGAGGTATCTTTGCCTGAGATCTGGAGAGACTGGGCAGCTGCATATATAATGCAGGGCCATCTCCTCCTTCTCTTCACATTCGCTCCACAACCCCAATTGCTTCCATGTGTTTTCCAAGAACTAGTGACCCTTTGAAAGCCCTACTACGATTTTCTTGTCCCACTTCCTAAGGGACAAGAAAAATGTCGCTTTAATGGCTCCGGACTCTTTCACAAAGATTTGCGCTTACCGGCAAGAGTTCCCATTTCTTCATTTGGCTGCATGAGTCCTTGCAATTTCACCTTTCCGAGTAGACTTGGCAGTGGATGGCCGGATGACAAAAAAATGGCTCTGACACTACCATTGTGTATTCAGACCCTTGGCAAATTAGGCTGTCAGCTTCCTCATTACCAGCGATGTTCCAATGCCCTGAGATCCATATCTGAAATCGTCGACCAAGTTTCAGCAGCAACTGTTTCAGCTCCACACCAATTGGCTTGATACGTCATTGTTGGCTAGTGCTGAGAACGTTGCCTGATTGCCTAAACAGATTCGAATGGTGCGACTCTGCCATTTTTGTCACAAACATTATCCAGCTGTCAATCTTCTTCTTTTTCTTCAGCCTTTGTCCTGTTCGCAAGCGGGGTCAGCTCGTCGTGATCTATCAAAAGCCTGATCTGGATGCAATTGCGAGACTTTCAAATCCCCATCCAACATATCAAGGCACCATTGTTTCGGCCTGCCTTTTGGTCGCTTACCATCGACATCGATGTTCAGACCAATTTTGCCAAGTGAATTCTCGTAAGCGTGAATTACGTGACCATACCATCGAAGACGCCTCTCTAGCAGTTTTTCAACGATCGGTGCAACTCCATATCGATCGCGGATATCCTCATTTCGGATGTGATCAAAACGTGTGACGCCACTAGTCCAACGTAACATCTTCGTCTCCATTACGGTAAGACGCCGTTCATTGTCTTTTATAGTCGGCCAACATTCAGAACCATAGTGAGCCACAGGACGGACAACATTGCGGTAAATTTTAGATTTGCTCAGTACAAAGCTAGAGTAGTACTGATGAAGGGAGTAAGTTGCTCCCGAAATATATATATACATAATAAATTAAAATTGTAGTTTGGAGTAAGCTACTGGTCTATCAATTTTTGTGGCAGAGACATTTCTTTTCAAGGACCTTCATTTCAACACCGTCGTTCCAAAGCCAAGTATCTCGGTTATGTATCGTTTACCTGGTTTGGTGACCCCGAGGGTTGCAAAGGTCGCTTTGTGGATCGCCAAGTAACGATTCTGCGAATAAAATGATCGTCACGTGGATTTTATAGCAATTTTTGGCGGGTCTCGACACGTCGTTGAACTTGGATTTCAGCCAACTCGTGAGCAACTTTTCGGCAACGCCTATTGACTATTCCAAGAGCGTGACGATGCTCCACGATTGCAATTTGTGGAATATCGAGACCACGTTCTCACCTTAAACTTCGCATATCCTTTTTTGTTGCTGCAGCTACACTGAAGTTTTGCTTCCAGTAATGGCGAACAAAACGTAAAGTTCTCTATAAGCCATCGTCATTCGTGATCGTATTTCGGGATGAATATTCTCGTCCTGAGTGATCAAGAAAATATAATGTTCTCCTCCTGCTCGTGATGTCCTACTTAGAGGTAATTTTCCGAGTTTGGGCCATGAATTCAATTTTCAACTCATTGACCAAGACTCTTACTTGTTGTTCCGATAGGGAAAGAAGATGGAGCTTACAATTGAGTTTTTACTCTTGGCGAAGTCAGTTCGAGTTGGTTCGTTTCGTCATGTACTCGTAGACTGCGCCCTTTCGCTATGCTCCTCATCGGAGAACTATAGGCATTGTCTTTCCCTTTCGTGCGATCATGATTATTAAAAGATTCCTTCGTTGATGGCTCTAAAGCCAAATTCCTTAAATGTGTTCTTTGTGACAAATATGACATCCAGTTCTCTGGCTCCTCGCTTTTCATCCTCGGTAAAAATCGTGTTTATTACTGTGCCGTTTCGTTCTTTTGAATTCGAAGATCCGAAGTCTTGCTTAAGGCGGCACGTAATTTCTGAAGGGAAAGGAAGGATAGCATTGTAGAAAGGACCAAGTTGTTCCTGAAATATCGGTGTTTGCGTACCAAAATAAACAAAAAGAAACTTCGTCTGATTATTTACATTTACTTCTGGGTGGGTTTCCTCTCAAAAATTACCGTACATTTCCAGCTGTTTGATCCATCTAATCTGACACTGAATCCTGGCTTCCTGGACGATTACGTCCGGGTAGTTCAACGTGAGTTTCCACGGTTTGGGCCTAACCCCACGGTCTTCTTAGGACACGCATTGATTTTGTTACCAGCCCCGCTGTGACATGCAACAACGGTACCAGTCTATCCTGAGTGCATGGTTCAGCATTCATAACCAAGTCTCTACCGAACTAAGGTAGACGGTATCCCAATTTTAAGTGCAACTCCACGCTTAAGGCCAGAAGTTCTCTTATCCGCGATGTGGACGTAATCACAACCCCCATGAAACTTTCACTAGGCGGCCAACCGCAAATAGTCGGAATGGGAACGCATGTCCTAGGAATTCTATTGAGACATAGGAGCTCGGAAGGCTATTCCGATTTTTATGGTACCAGATAGACTCTAGTGATACCTCGTGGCCGAACCCCTTCAGATGGGTCCCCGTGCAGACTCGGGCCTTCGCAACCAATGACACACTGTCAGTCAAGGACTAGACAATATCAATGATTTAAACATGCTTTCAAGTGCCTTGATCAAGTCTCTCATATTGATTCAGTGGTTGATGCGCCGGATAGGTTTTGCCTTGATTTGTATTCTACTGGTATTAGCTTATCACTTTTCAAATGTTCTTTACATTCCCCAATCAATTTCAAAGAGTTAGTAGTTCTCATACAGTCTCCGTCGCTATTGTTTTTCGAATTCATTCCAAAGCTTTTCCTTTACTGAAGCGACCATTCCAAATTACCGTCTTCAACCGAATTGAAAATTTGACGGATGAAGTTTTTTTGAATGGAGTAAAATACAGCTTTGCTCTTCATTATCAAGTCCCATGACAATCGCGATGCATTCGTATCCAAGTTCTGTTGCCAGGCCCACGTGATGCAATTTAAGAAATGTGCATTTGTCACCGCCGGCTTTAACAAATCAAATGCCTCTCCAATTTGGAATGTTACATATCTCTCTCCCTAGGCCAGTCAAAGATGAAGCGATCTCCGAGTACTCAAATGAATTGGCAGAAGTATCTAGTTAAGCCTAACCAGCGCTGTCTTAGTATTTGCATGTTCCAAATACTCGATTCTCAGGCTCCAAAAATTACGACTCATCATCATCATCGAGCGAGTTATGGTAACGTGGTCGTTACCGGTGAAAAAAATAAAGAAAAATACAACTTAATTTGAACTAAACCGATTTATTCGAGCATAGCTTTCGCTGGCTGATTGATTATAACAAGTTGCTGTACTTATATTCGATCTACTATTTATATTAAAATTATGCTTATGCAATAGCACGTGTTAAGCTAGGTAATACAAAGTGCAAATTCCGGAAAATGTGTAGTAAGCAATTGTTAAGTTCAATGAAATAACATTAATTGTATTTATGCAAGTAAGTAGTTTGAATTTAGGATGAATGTGCCGACGATGGCTAAACGTTAGGGTAATGATCCCGTAACTAGCGCGCAACCTCAAGTGGCCGATCTAGCTAGCTCCAAACATCCCGGTTTCGTGCGGCGAAGTCTAAACCGATTGCGCCATAATCCCGGCACCATCAATTCGATATTCCTAGCAGTAGCCTGGCGTCCTAGTCTACGTCGTCGTCCCTCGATCTGAAACAGGAAATGGTGGCTTATCCTTGTATTTGTCGGGCTGGATCATCTCCACCCATATAGATTAGAGGATTTGTCCACCGGAGATGCCCTGAAACCAAAAAGTAATACAATTTTTGAAATAGGTCAACTGTCAAAAAACTATACCTGATTTTTCAAATTATAAATATAAAAAAAATAAAAATAAATAATAATATAAATAAAAATAAATATAAATTCACTAGCTGGGCATATGTTCAGAATAGGAATTATCCAAGATGATACGTGTCCATCCTGTAATGAGGAAGCGGAATCCACGGCACATTTTCTATGTGAGTGCCCCGCTTACGGGCGCATCAGACATCAGATTTTTGGTGCTGATGTGCTTCAACTGCAGCGGATAGCGATACATGAACGGATCCAGGATATTTCGGTAGTCGGGGGAATCGAGTACAGTGGACCACTAAGGTCTGAGTGCTCAGAGGCTTTGGCTCTCCCCCACCTCAAAGACACACACACACATTCATCATCATTCCTGAGCCTTTCTTTCAATTCGAGGATCCGAAGTCTCGCTGAAGTCGGTATTTTACGCGATTTCTGAAGGGAAAGGAAGGATAGCACTGAAGAAGGGACCAAGTTGTTCCTGAAATATCGGTGTCAAAAAGAAACTGCGTCTTGTTATTTACATTTACTCTTGGAATGGTTTCCGTAGTGTACCCTTTCAAAAAATGGACCGCACAGACAGAGTGGTCAAGTGTCCGTTGCTTAAGTCGTTGCCGTTTGATTCAACCAATCCGAGACTGTATCCTGACTTCCTAAAAAGTTATGTCCGTGTGGTTTAGCGTGAGTCCTCCTCCACGATCTTCTTGGGCTACAGATTGATTTTGTGACCACAATCGGAGGACTATTCTGACAAGCAACAACGATACTAGTGTATACTGAATGCATGCATACAGCATTGATACTCGTGAATGCAAGACACACCCAAATCTCTACCGAACTAAGGAGCACGAGACCCGAGTTGTAAGCGAAACTCCACGCTTGAGGCTCAAAGGTCTTCTACCCACGATGTGGATGTAACCATAACCCCCATGAAAATCCTACTAGCGACCGAATCGCAAATAACCGAGAACACATGCTCCAGGAATTCTCCAGAGAGATATATGCTCGGAAGGCTATCTTGGTTCAGATAACCTTTGGTGAGGTTTTGTGTCCTAAGTCTCTTCAGATGAGTCCCCGTTCAGACTCGGGTCCAAGGCCTTGGAGTATTCGCATACTTCATCACAATCAGCATGTCCATGTGAGTTGAAATTAATGTCCATGTTTTTTTTACAGTTGGTATATAAGTTGAAAAAAGAACTAGGTTTTTTTCCTTTTCCTATAAATATTTTTATTTTTTCCCGCATACAATCGTTTCGGAAACCATGTGGCTCCTAATCTACCCTTAGGTACTAGCACTCAGGAAGGAGGCACGTGGTGTCCGAAACGATGGGTAGATTAGGTACTAGCACTGAGGAAGGAGGCACGTGGTCTCCGAAACGATTGTATGCGGGAAAAAATAAAAATATCTAAAGGATAAGGAAAAAGACCTAGTTCTTTTTAAGGTTTTGTGTAAACACAAAAAAATCGGTTTACCGTCTGTCTATCCGTCACACGCATTTTTCTCGGAGACGATTGACACCAAATTTGGTAGGAAGGTGGGAACTGTGAACGCTCACACATACAGTGAATTACATCATTTTACGTTGAATTTAAGGGGGGTGGGGTCCTCATACATGCAAAATGGTGGTGTAAAATTTTTTTTCACCAAATATAGTAATGTGGGGTATCAAATTAAAGGTCTTGGTTAGTACTTTTCCAAGCCGGTCTTAGTTTTGACATTTGCTGGAAAGGTGGGGAGTGCGGGGGTTGAGAATGATCATTTCTTTAAGGGGGCCATTCTCAGAAACTGCCAAACCGAAAAATCTGAAAAAAAAAATTAGGAGGCTGGCAATATATGATACCTGTGCTCCGAAATAACTTCCATACCAAAATCTGTTCAAATAAAGTTAACAATAGTATAAGGCCTACAAATAAGTTCTGTCGGTTTTCACAATAGATGGCGTAGCTTGTTTTTTATTCCATTGATCCACATTTCCAAACATTCATCGGAAAGCTACTGTCAATAGGCACAAACGTCAGTATAAATTATTTAATTGAAGTGTAAACAACAATACTTTTTTCATCAACGAAAATGGCCAATTTTGTACCAAATAATGTGTTTTTGCGGGGAGTTCTACTTCATTATTTCAATATGAAGAAAAAAGCAACCGGAAGTCATCGCATTTTGGTGGAAGTTTATGGTGACCATGCTCTATCTGAGCGAACGTGTCAGAGGTGGTTTGGACGGTTTAAAAGTGGCAATTTTGACTTGGAAGACGAAGAGTGCGCCGGACGGCCAACCATTTTTGAAGATGAAGAACTAGAGGCATTGCTCGACCAAGATCCATCGCAAATGCAAGAAGAACTTGGAAAAATACTTGGAGTCACTCAGCAAGCCATTTCCCACCGTTTAAAAGCAATAGGAATGATCCGGAAGGTCGGAAATTGGGTTCCGTATGAACTGAAGCCAAGAGACGTCGAACGCCGTTTTTTCACGTGCGAACAACTGCTCCAACGACAAGAAAGGAAGGGTTTTCTGCATCGAATAGTTACTGACGATGAAAAGTGGATCCATTACGATAATCCCAAGCGTCGGGCAACGTGGGGACACCGCGGCCATGCCTCATCATCGACGGCCAAAGCGAATATTCATGGTGAGAAGATCATGCTGTGCATATGGTGGGACCAGCTGGATGTGGTATACTATGAGCTGCTAAAATCGAACGAAACGGTCACGAGCAAACTCTACCGACATCAAATGATGCGTTTGAGCCGCGAACTCAAGAAAAAACGGCCGCAATACCAGCAAAGGCATGATAAAGTTATTTTGCAACATGACAATGCTCGTCCACATGTTGCACAGCCCGTTAAACCGTATCTAGAAACGTTGAAATGAGAAGTCCTACCCCACCCGCCGTACTCTCCAGACATTGCTCCTTCTGATTACTATTTGTTCCGGTCGATGCAGACAGAACTTATTTGTAGGCCTTATATATTACTATAATTTTTTGTAATTAGCTGGAAACCCCCCTTAAATGCATCCTAGCATGATGTAGATGTAGGCTATAATGTGGAGCATAATCTTGCCAAGTTTGGTCGCAATCGCACTATTACTAACAAAGTTATAATACGTCAAAGTTGTTGCTTCTTTGAAAATTGAAGACTATGAATGTCAATATCACCCGAAAGTGCATGCTCTCACATAATATATGAGTGTATTGTATGCTACGTACTAAGAAATACACAAAACCTTTCGTACCTGAAGCGTCCAGCTTCCGGTTTCCCGACTTGTTTCAACTTATGTCCATGTGAATACAACATTTCCCGGTGCCACCACGTTGAGGTTCTCCTCGGTCACTTGGTTTTGATTGGGACGACAGGGTTGCTACCCGTCCGCACCAGGTTTCTCCTGGACAATATTTTTTGTCGGGTATGCGCAGGAGACTCTTTTTTAGCCTTCCCCGTTTGTTGTTTCAATAATCAAACCACCAATGGTCACCGGATCACTTTTCCAACGCTCTTAAGTTCTATTGAGACTACTTCATTTGTGGTCTATTACCAATGACATCTGGCAACCGACTGTCACTCAAGTTACCTCACTGCATTCAATCGATTGTGATACTGACTACCGGACTAGACAATTTTGATGACTGAAACACGCTATTAAGTGCCTTGATCAAGTATCTTATTTTCATTGGCACTTCATCGATTCAGATAGTCTTCAAAGTCATTGAAGGCATTTTTTCTGCTCTTTAGTGTATTTAATCGTACATTTTCTCATGTCGCTCTCCTTCATTGTTTGCGAATACGAATAAAACCCCAGAAATTTTCTAATGAGCTCAAGTATGATATTATAGGGGAGCTAATAATTACCCAAGTCTCGCATAAATCGGTTAACTTCCTCAGCTTGTCACCCGTCCCCGGAGGATATAATATCAGTTAGTTAAATAAAACTTAATTCGAGAGAGAAGTCGACGCTCTTTTGGGCAAAATAAAAGAAAGAAATATCTACTACGCGGAGTATCTTTCTCATATGTCGATTGCGTGTGAGATTCGCGCTCAAGTAACAATCCACACAATGTCGTCCGGCAACAGCCCCAACATTCAGCTGAATATAGACCCGAGACCTAGCTAGTATGTAACTAGCTGCTTCAAGCTAAAAGCTAGCTGGCTCGACCAGATAGATTATTCGTAGATTTTGCTATTCGCGCGCGTGTTTCACAAGCGTTTTTGTTATTTTCAGTACGATTTTTAGTACGTATCAGTCGGGAATTGTTGATTCTGCTGCTGCAATAGCATCATCGTTGCGCATCGCGCGGACATTGTCCACTTTAGTTTCAATTTTCGCGATAATTTAATACAGATTGAATTGCATTAAATTAAATTGGGCGAAAATCAGGGTGGATTTCAAGTTTCGGTTCTAACACTTCCGCATTAGTTAATTATCGTTTGCGGGCACGTTCTAATGGAGATATGCTGATACGTGAAATATTATTGGAGTAAAGTGAGTGATGATGCATTATTTTATATAATGCAAGAAAAAATGTGTGTTTAGTGTAAATGTACCCTTGGCCACAAAGTACAGTGCAATTATAGACAAGTGTATGCATTTTTGTCCTCTGACCGAAGGCAAAAGATACATTGCAATGTGTCAATGGGAAAATATTTCAATTCTTGCTAAATGTGCAATTAGTGGCTTTTCACAATAACACGTTATAAATGCATAAAAGTGCTAACTACGCGTATTTATGTGTTGAGCGTTATTACCTGTGCAACGAATCACTTTCAGCAATTAATGGAATTCATGAAAAAATAGTGAAATTGCTCCCACCCCCGGTGCGCGATATCGCGACAATGATTCATGCCTGTTCAAACAAAAATAATGATAATTAATGTGAAATCGGCTAACATGTTTCAGTCTACAGTGGAGTAAATTATTAGCTCATCTTCGTCTATTTACCTTACCTTCCTCCATTTGTTCAAATGATATCGATATGATTCCGTGTGGTATTTAACCGAAAACTGTACAAAGTGTGCCTACTGTGGAATGAATAATGAATTAGAGTAAAATTGAATTGAATCGAATGAATAATCAATCGCACATGCTTGTTTCTATCCCAAAGTTAACTATAAATCATGATCCTCCATTTGTTTCGCTAATAAATATTTAGTGAATTGAAATTTATGTCGACGAAAATGGTAAAAATATCCAAACCCCTTCTATCTGTATCTGAATTTAAAATAATTTCCATTGCTTCAAAGAGAATTGTGATTAACATCACTTGCTGGTGTGTTTTTTGTGCCTCAGGCAATTCTATTATTGGATTCGTAATATTTGAAATATTCAAGTATAAAAAATTTTTTCCTGCGAATATCACATCAATTATATTTGCGTAACTGAAGATTTTTGATTACTTTCAATTGCGTCAAGTAGCAAAATTATAATTATTTAAAAAAAAAAAAATATGTCAATCAACCAACTCAGCTTTGAGTTGTGATGTAATTGTTTCATGATATTGATACTGAATCTGTTCAAAAATAAGTATGACCAGAAACCAACAAAACCAGTCAGAGGCTCAAGCTGAGAAACTTTGATCTCCGAAATTAAGCGCAAATTTTGGAAAAAAATTAACACTCACCGCATCAGATTGACCCGTGTCGAATTGAAAAATAAGTTATGAGTCCTCCTGATTAGACGAAATTTGGTCAATTTGTAATTAAAATGAACCTGATAACATTTGATTCGCCCAATAGCAAAACTTAGTCATTCAAATTCCTTATCACGGTAGAGGGTTATTCGTACAGGATCAAATCCTACTAACTGAGTTAGGTTGATAGAAACCTTAAGATTTTTTAAAATATTATTATAGAAGGGTACATTAAATTGTATTCTCTTCTTATATGTAAACCTATGTTCACCTTTGTTCATTACAGTCTTTGGTCTCTCTTATCTAAATCGTCAGGGCTCATTTCGACACTTCGTCTAAAGAATAGCTCACTTTCGATAGTCCTGCACTTCATGTCGCTCCTTAAATTTCATAAATATCTGACTCATAAAAGCACCAGGGTGATGCAAAAAACTTCTCTCAAGAGTTAAATTCCTTGCTTTATTTGCGGGTGTATCCTACATAAATGACTTCTCTCGGATAGTCCAGAGTCCCCGCAGTAAACTCCACTATTAAAGTTAAACTCACTTAGTTTCTGGTTGACAATCAGGCGAAAAAAGTGATTGACGGTTTCGTCCAGGGCAGAAGCAACTCATCAGACGCTGCCCCACCTCTGCCCTGGAAGGAGCGTGACCAGTACGGATGGTAATGGGTCGTTTATCTAAAATTCCAAACATGACACGAATGCGAATTATATCCAAGTGAAATCCGCCTTTATATTCAGACCGAAATTAGGCCGAAACGAAATGTTTAAATGTTTAACGATTGAGGAGTCCTAAGGCAACGTCTAATGAGTTGTCTCTACCATGGACCACATCGTCAATCATTTTTTCAAAAATTTGGGTATTTAGCTTAAAAAGGAGGGGTTTGTGGACCACATATATAGAGGAAAGTTTCCTCACAATCGGTCCGGTCCGACAACAACGGGGTGTAGACTTAGGACTCCCTCAATCTTAAAAAAAATTAGTTCAGGCGAAGTTACTAGCTCGTTCAGCCAGTCTACAGTTTTAAATCCCGACGGGGTGGGACGTAATCTGGTAGAGGTTTAGAAAGATACATATTATTTGCATGATCACTGGAAAGTTCGGAATTTCCTATTCAGCACTTACTTATTATTGTATTGCTCACTATTGACAAGTTCAATGCAAAATAATTCCTCCTGGCAAATTATTTCGGGACCACAGGTGTATGATTTCCAAGATTAATATTTCGAACCAATAGCTCTGTTTTCATATTGTCATTTGCGTCGTTAGTTATAGTATTTGTCAATGATCAGGGACTAGGTTGGGACGAAATTACCTTATGAATGAAATCAACCTATAAGGATTCATGCAAGTACACTTTCCAACTTTGCGGAAAAGGGCAACGTGTCTACAGCGCCAATGCAACTGAAATAAGTCGGTATGGTTCTTCGTACGAATGCTTCCAATTATGAATATATTCAACAAAAACTTAGTATCACCAACTTGAAATGATGTACAATCATCAGCTTTGCCTATTTAAGGTACTCTAGACGAACTGTTCATCACAACTCTTGCCTCTGCAGAATTGCTTCTTCCACTCCTTCGTAAAAGCTGCATATCTGATATCTTTTCTAGCAAACGGAAGGAATGAATTTAAGTCAAGATTCCGAAAAAAAGCAACACCCTTGAGTGTGACAGAGGGGTAATTACCTGCTTCCTGCCCAAAAATCATAAATAAAATTATCCTCAAACACATCAAAGGATAATTCGAAAACTTGATTGACAGGCTGGTTTCTCTGGACGCTCCTGCACAGACCACATTAACACGTGCTTCAGATCATCTTGGGACAGTGTTTAGATCTTCGCTTCACCCAATCTTCATCGATTCCGAGAAGGCTTTCGACAGCATCAACAGGAGATGTGTATGGAATGTTCTACGCAGAAGCAGTTTCAAGTCTCCGCTATCACCTGTTTGCGCCGTGTCATTGATCTAATTTGATCCGACAAAATTTCGAACAAACAACTGGGTCTGCTCACGGGCCAGGGATCGGTAGACTAGGTATGCTAGAATGTAGCAGTAGATAGGTCACGCTTTAAAAAAGGGGCAACAATTCCATTACTGGCTATGCTATACAGATTCCACATTCTCATAGTGGCAGACGAGCAAGTAGTTCTTGAAAAACTCTGCCCAAAATGATAGAGGAGGAGTGTATACTCCTCGGAAAGATCTGAAGAGACCTGAGGAAATATGCTTCACAGGCAACGATAGGGCGTAGGCGTGGTAGACGAACTATATCCAAATCTTCCACGACCAGATTCGGCAGTTCTATCAACATTTCCCAGTTTTCTTCAAATTTGTCTTTCTACATACTCAGAGCAGCGGGCGAGTAGGTCGCCCTAGAAACACCTGGTACCAAACAGCAGAGAAGGAATGTAGGTTTCTCGGGAAGACCTGGAGAAACTTGCGCCTAGCGTTGTAGACGCACTACCCCTTTTATGTGCTTATCTGCTTAACTATATTCAAAACTTCAAATCTTCCACATCCACATTTGGTAGTTCTAACAATATTTTTTCATCCCCATTTTCTTCTAATTTGTCTCCTACATTTTCCTTGTGTAGTTTTGTGTGTTGATAATTTGGTCGTCAATACTCAATGCAAATACCTCAGTAGCAAGTCCAATCTTCTGCATTGTCAATTATGGCCTGGCACGTCGGAGCATAATTTCCACTAGTTTTTCTGCATATTCTACCGGAAAAGACCTCCAAATTTTCCGAATTTGTCGAGAAAGTTGATCTAAATTACATGGCTTGCGTCTGCGAAGTTGCATTTTCATCAGAGCCCACACATTTTCCATGGGATTTGCATCCGGTGACTGAGATGGCCAATCTAAAGTGACAACTCCGTTTTGCGCCTTCCAGTCGCTACACGCTCGACTCTGATGTTTCGGATCGTTGTCCTCTTGAAGGATCCAGCTTTCATTTTTCTTGATATACCATTGCTTAGCAGATGGTAACAAAGCCTTTTGATATATTTTATTCATTTTTTCGACATTTAAATTCTCGGTAAATAAGAACAAAGTACCGAAACCTTTGTTTGAGAAGCACCCCCAAACATGGACCTTGACGGGGTGTTTAACAGTCCGTTGAAGCATCCTACTGGTGGAGGTTGTCCAGGCGTGTTTGATGCTCGGAAATGCCCAGAAGGAGGATTCATCAGAAAAAATTACGTTGCTTCAATCGCGGTCCAAGTTTTCCTTCGCCCATTCCATTCGTTTTTCAACGTGTTTTGCACTCAATATTGGTGTTTCCAAAGTACTGCGATATTTCAGTTTATTGGCAAGCAAGTGCCTGCGAATCGTTCCGTAAGATATGTCAACACCTTTTGCTTTCAATTTCACAGCAGCTCCACGTAAAGTCAAAGTTGGATCTTTCGAGAACAATGCGAGAATCTCTTTTTCGTCTTTTTTTGAGATTTTGCTTGCACTTCCGCGATCAGGAAAATCATCAACGTTACCTACCTTTTTATAGCGATTTATTCACTTGCTAACGAACTGCTTCGACTTTCCCATATATTTCGCAGCAGCAGTTTGCGTTAATTTGGGTCCTTTTTCATGCAAACATATAAAAATTGCCTCAAAGCGAGAGGCGTAAACAGCACTCATTTCGAAAAACCACTCAATTGAAGGCTAGATTTGACAGAGAGCTGACTTTTTACAAAAAGCATGAAGGACTGAGGTACCCTCTATGTCATAGAAAAAGAAACAGGACGCTCTGATTTTTTATCTACGTGCAACAGTGACCACGCTCTTATGTAACAGACTGTACATCTACCGGTTATTAACGCTCTTAAAAGACCAAAATTTAGTCAAAATGGGTGAGCATAAATTTCAGGCTTGTATAAGTACAAATAGAAAACCAATTCAAGGGGTAAGGCACATAAGATCAGCAGTACACTCAAGACGTACGCTACTACCGTGCGAGATGTTGGTTCCAGCAACGTGAAATTTTCAAGCAGATCTTCCAAAGTTGTCCAGTCACCGCTCGTAAAGAGCTGATATCTAATCGTCTAGTCACCATCGATAAAGAAACGATGCGTCATAGACCTCAATTTCATCCAAAATCAAGCAATCTGGATGCGGGAAAGGCCCTTAAACATGCACATTCAAAAATAAATCAAATATAAACGGGATTTGATTTAAAAAGAAAATGTCTACCAAAATACAGAGAATTGAGAACGTGTTTTTCATTAATCTCCTGTTTTAGAAATATATTTATTTCCAGAGAATTGGGAGGCTTTTGATTGCGGTATCATAAAATGAAGAGGGTCGGACAAATAACCAGTTGCTCAAAAAAGTGCAAGTTTGAATTGCAGTATGGATCTGGGAGGCTTTGGAGGCGAAAGGCATTTCAAATATTTTGACAATGTCTTTCAGAACAATAATCAAGCGTTATCACATCCGAAAAGCTTAAAGGGATAAGATGTTATCATTTGAGGACGTGCATGAAATGAATGGACAAACTACAACGCCTGTTGAAAAAATCAGGTAAAGCTCACGGTCGAGCCTTCGCTTCTCCTCTTTACGTTGCTTCTCACAGTTCAATTTCGACTTAATCGTGTGTTGGTGGACTCAAGTTTTTTTGGATATCTCCGTTTCAACATAGTTTCTCTTCTACAAACCATGTTAATAGTGCCTGACAAACCTAAGAACTATCTCACCTTCTGTTTCTATAGTTTTGTCGGCTCAATTATTACAAACTATCAGTCTTGGGTCTTCTACAAGAAAAACAGGCATAGTTTCTTCTGGGTCGTTTCAGGAAAATAGCTGGCAAGTCACCTAAAAAACAAAGGTTCCTCATCTCGAGTTTTTTATGCACATTTTGGTATTCGTTAGGAATGTTGCTTTAGCCCCACTTCGAAGGCAAGCGCATAATCTATGCAAATATCTTTCTGAAGCAACTCTAGAGACTGGTAGAAGTGGTCCGAGAAAAGCTGCTTAAACATCTTGGAAGTCTTGCTTCCACACAACCATGTCAAATTAGGTACGGCAAGGTGATGTGCCAGTTCCTGGAGCAGATTTATTTTACGAGGGTTTCATATTCGTCATAATTTAGTACTATCTGACTTCCACTTGTTCCGATCATTAAAACAACATTTACCCAAGAAAGAATCCGAATCCGCGAAAATGACTATTTACTCTTCGTCTTACTTAACTTGGCCATCCAGACACTGTATTCAGCTCCTCAATGCGTAGGGCAAAAACTACAATGCAGAAATTGCCAATTTTGAGTGCAAAGAATGTTACGCAGGGGCCCTAGGATCAAAAATTTCGGAAGCAAGTCTATATAATTGACGGTGCGGTCTTCGATTTGGTTGAGTATCAGCCACGCGCCCTGCCGTGGGGTATAGAATGCCGTAATATAATATAGAACTTCCCACATTTTGTGCAGAAGATTTTTACCTGGTGTTTGCCATCATTCATACGCTTGAAGCGAATTGTTTAAAATTTATTTTGAGTTTATACCAAAGAGATCCTTACTGAAGAAAGACTGACCCAAGACTTTTTTAAGGGTCTCATTTAAAGTAAGATTTTATGGTTTCGAACATTTTGTGCAGACCGAAATAGGTATTGATCAGAAAATGCGAGATTTGAGAATATGGCAGGTGTGGCGGTACCTTTCATCCAAACTATAAAAACTTCTAACAAATCACCGAACTCATGTGAAGTTGGTGTTTTCTTCGTGGGAAATCGAATCTTTTATATTGATCAATTCTGTTTTTTTTTTTTGCTAACAGCACACTTGAGAATGCTTCTCATGTTTTTTCTCTATACTAATCCTTTTAGCAATTAATGCAATGACTGTTTAGGGGTCCTTCCATACTGTCCTTAGGTCGGCGATGTTGGTCGGAACGTATTAGAGGTTGACTTTTAACCAAATTTCCAGTTTAGCTTTTGCTGCCAATCCTCATGACCTTCCCAATGCAAGGTTAGTTTTGGTGGTCGTACTTTGACGTTAAAATGTCCACTAAAATCACAAAGTTATTTGCCTTAATGCTACACAGGATTTTATCTAGGACTCTATTCGAATTATCTTTCTCATCTACCTTATAATTTCCTTGGATGTTACATTTTACGCATATTGTAGGTGAAGAAAATAATTCCAGTACTGCTAACTAATTTTGTGCAAAAACAGCTGTGCAATACCACGTAGGCGCAAAAAAATGCACTGCATCACATACCCGACACTAACACCAGACTTTATGGCCGGAATTTCTCCGCCGCAATTACCGTCGGCGGTCGAAGATGCGCAACAGTTTTTCTCCATCATAAAATTTCGAACAATTTGCTGAGAGTTGAATGTCCTGTATACAGTGTTCTTAATGCGCGGCATAATTAGACAACAATATTTGGATTGGAAAAAATAGTTCCTCGCCATGATATTCTATTTATGTGTTGAATTCAACGCATTTATTTCATCTCAAAGGTGCAAAATTACGCATCAATACAAACTAAGCACGATATTAGCAAGTCGTTGTTGATTAATCAATATTGATTTGTGTGAAGCCCCGTCCCCACTTCCTGAACACTGAAGACTATTTTGATAACTATTGCGACTAATCGCTGCACTAATCACGGTTCATTCAATGCTAATCAATAGATACCATTGGCCTAGATATACATATTACAACGAAATGGCTGAAATTTTTGAATAATTATATCACCTATCAAATTTGTTGAGGACAAGCTCTTTCGCAATAGAAATTAATATTTGATCCAAAATCTTGAAAAATAAAAAAAAAACTAACGTGATAACATTGAAAAGAAAAGTCTGGAGTGTTCCCTACTTTATGGGGGAGCGAAATATGTGTATTATCAATTGTTTTGGAGAAATCTCATCAATATCGAAAATAATAACCCCCTCAAGGTAGTAGGCTTGAGTAACGTTGAGTCAGATACTAATGCATAGTTCAATACTAACAGATTTCCGCGCAACTATCTATTCTACATGTGTACATCAATCTTAGCATATTCTAGTTACCAAACATCAAATTTATTTAAAAAAAAGTACTCGCACTAAAAGTGCCAGAAGTTTTTTTTATTTTACTTCCGTAAAAACTACTATTTACATGCTTAATTCTAGCTAAAGATACTTAAGATAGATAAGACAAACCGGGAGAATGTCTTACTATTCGGCGTTCCGATGTTCTGCATTTAGTCATAGGATGATTGGAGCAAGTGCTCCGTAACAGATGATGGGTCTTATCAGGGTCTTGGTAAGACCTATTTTTTTGCGGAAAAGAAAATAGGTCCTATTAACCGCGCTGCGTGTCTTACTGATAGTGAGCTCTTAGAGAATCAGTTTACCTTTAGCGCTAAGATCTATCTTTTCTGCGAAGAAGAAGGTATATCCTAACAACCACGCCGCGTGCCTTGATGATAGTGATCTCCAGGTGGGGATTAAACTTGAAAATTCATGAAATTTAACCCCCAAGTATTTGATTGTTTGTGATTTGCTTACTGTTGTGTTTCAGTTTTTGATTTTCAAGCGTTTAGTTTTCCTATGGATACTTCTAGAACCCAAATCTAGACTTCCGCCTAAAGGTACATAATTGCATTTACGCCTCATTTATTTAAATGCCCTAATCATTGGTATCGACCTCAAGAGTAGGAATGTCAGAAAACGTATAAAATAGGTCCTGAAATGGATTCTTGCGGTATTCCTGATGTTACGGGCAAGAGGTCGGAAAATTAATTTCTCACATTGACACAGCCGAGCCTATCCTCAAAAAAGGTAGTCGCAATTCCGATAAGCAGAGTTGGGAAAGTTTTCAACGGTTTGTATATGAGTTCGTTTACCCATACGCGGAGTCAAAGGCCTTTTCTACATCTAATGCGCAGACTACAAGCGGTTTCTTTTTGACATGAAATCTAGAGACCAGTGTCGTGGAGATAGCTCAGTGCATATTGTATTTCGTGTTTATAACGAAGTCCGAACTGATAGTGGGACGGGAATACTATTTTTGAGATTGCAGTACTGGGTTAGTCCAGTTGTCCAAATTCACTGAAGAAGTTTTCACAAGTTGGAAAGGAGATGGGGCTGAAATTTTTTAGTTTGGCAGAGGTGTCCTTTTTTCGGATCACAACGATTTTTACTACTTTCCAGGTAGATGGAAAATAGTCACTATTTTGGTGGTTTTTAAAAACTGCTAAAAGAAATTTCAGGGAAGGGGGAAGGGGAAATTCTAATATAATCTCGTCAGGTCCATCTGTTTTTATATCGTCTAGGAAATGGGACAAGACGATGAATTTTTGGGAGGCTCAGAAAAGGTTGCGAATCCACTGGTTTGACAGTTAGAGCTGGATCTTTTGAGGCAAAGAGGTGTCGAGTTGAGCTTCAAATCATTTCACAAGGACTTATGTTTTTCTTGCGTCACTGCAAACAGGTTCCCGTTCCTTAGTAAGAACGAAGTTGCGAGGCTTGTGTTTACCCGTCGGCCTATTTGCATACTAAAGCATATTAGGCTGGAGCTCTATGTCGCCTATTTCCCGCGGTAGCACTTTCTTACTACGATTTGCCGGAAAATTGTACTTAGACAATTAATCCGAGAATGCAAAGTTTTGTTTTTTTGCAAATAATTTTCTGAAAAGTCTGTTTGAGGTTCCTGCGTCATATTTGCCTGACTTTGATGTGTAACAATATATCATGAGACAGCGAGTTATATTCGTACTTATTGACTTTTATCAGCTTGGTATATCTGCATGTAGCAGCGTTAATGACGTCGGTAGCCAAATTGATAGCCTCGATAATTTATTTGTCCGATAAGTTGCAGGTTATGGCGGTTCAGGCTCGCTTTTGCAGTCCAGAAGATGAGGGACGCTGCCAGTTCAATTGGAAAATAGTACCTGGTGATTTCGTCATACTGCAAAAAGCAGTCAAGAATGGACTTGTTGCTCAGCCTTATCAGTCTATCTGGGAAAGTCATCTCAAGATTGGTGAGCGAACTGCGGATCCATTTCAGCTTACAAAAGCTGTTTCGTTCGAAATTACTCATCATTGGGTCAAAGCTCTTACTGTACAAGGCAATAATCATCTTAGCAAGAAAAATGTTGAACTCTTTGCGTTTGGAAGAAGAATCCTCCGAGGAATTGTTGGGCCCCTACGTGAGAATGAACGATTCCGTAGCCTACATCACTTCCAAATTTCTGAGCGATACCGTGGCTGTTTGGTCCACCTCAATAAGTTGATGTGGGCGGACGACGAAGTGATGATGATTAAGCCTGAAAAGTCTATGAGGGTAATATCTATGGTAGGAAAAGAAGACATGGCAGATCCTGTCTCAGATGGCTTTTAGGGATATCTAATTATTGAACCTCGACGAAAAAGCTGAATCTCATTAGTTCCTTACTAAAGCACATCTAAACCATATACCGGTTGTTGCGGCCCTGATGGTGATGATGATACTTTTTGAGGGGGTTTGACTGCTTTGTCGCTTCAGAGACGGTTTCTCGAAGGGACGTCGCCACCGAGAAGGAGATACATAGATTTTAACTAGAGATTGACCAAGACTCCCTAAGTCATCGCAAAGTTGTTGATTTTTACTTGAGATTGTCTAAGACTCCCTAGGTCATGAAAAGTTGTTCAGTTTCAAAATTGCACTGGAACTAGATGGAGGCTACCAGGATCCGTTTACCATCCATAGCTTTAACTATTGCTGCCACAGCAGAAGAAGTTTTTAGGTTATTAATGGCGATCTTCTCAAAATGATTACGGACTATACGCTTTCTTTTAGATTTTCTTAATTTTTTCAATGTTCGAGTTGTCCATGAACAAACACAAGCTCCCAACATCCTTTTCTGAGAGACATCCCTAAACGTGGACTCTCACGGCATGTTTTATAGTCCATCATCGGCTTCTGCAAGGTATACGGAAATTTCAAGTTATTTGCGAGCAAATGTCCATGAAGTGCCTTGTGCGGATCTTCAAATCTTTTTGAACAATTTGAGAGCACCTTCACCCAGAGACATTGATGAATTTTTCGAAAATAGGGCTCAAATCATTTTCGAAGGTTTTCTGTAAAACAAAACCTTATTAAAATCGCCTTTCCGTTCATTCGTCTGTCTGTCCGACCGTCCGTCCGTGATTGCGTTTGTCGGGTCATAGAGGCGTCGACCCTCGTTCACCAGGATGTCGATGGGGATCATGCCTGTAATCCTACAATATCCGCAGTGTACATAATCGATATAAGCGTGCAATCTTTTTTCTATTTGCTTCATGTTACAGTGCCGATGCCCAAACAGGAGCTGTATAAAGCAAAATCGAACTAACAACTCTGGAGATTTGAAGCCGACGGCTTTGTCTTGGGCCGCTTATGTTCGATAACATTTTCGGAAAATAACATTGTACCTCTGGATGATTTTGTTGCTAAACTTTCAGGATATGGTTTGAGCGCTTGTTGCAAGTGCATAGTTTGTTCGCCAATCCTAATCTTTATCGGCATTTGCTTCCTTCGACATCAACATTCGCGTCCTGCGAGCGTCAGGCTAGTGCCTTCTAGGTAGGATCTGATTTCCTAAATTCCTCATTTGTCAAAGCCTCGTTCTCCTTGATATCTTCTGCTACGATGACGGTCACCCCTTTGGGGGGCTGTAACCTCAACATTCGAACGTAGATTATTATCCACAGAAGAGGATTGAGGATCGATCCTTGTAGAATCCCACAGGTTATCCGATCTGTCCCAATCTTAACACAATCCAATCGGTCCATCCGTCGGTCAGACCTATTTTCTCAGAAACAAATCGCAGTTTGGTGCAAACTTTGAATCACATTTTTTTCACCGAATGTGAGGTATCAAATGAAAGTACTTTTCAAAACCAATATTAATTATGACATTAGTTGCAAAGTGGAGGAGTCCGGAGGTCCGAAATAACAATACAGAAACTACCTCTATATTCCCTCAAAGATTCATCTCACCTGTCACTTGACCCCGACAAAGAAGCAAGTATATTAATTATTTTCCAATTTCAGAAACCTAGATCCAGAGACTTCTGGAAAGCGTTAAGTCTCTAGGTAAAACACAACAAACGACTAGTTCTGGTGGTATACTACCAAGGATAGAACAGGAAACTATAAGGTGGAAAAGGAAAATTGAGGCTTAGGAACACTTCTGGGAAAACAGGCGTAAAACCTAAAACTTGAAGGACATGACTTGAACATGTAATTCAGAAATGTTAGGCCTGAATCTAGGAAATTTGGACCTGACGTTGGGCACCATTTAAAATGACTAAAAGGCTTGATGATGGTCAAAAAGTCATCTTTAATGACCCGAGGCGACCAAGAGAGAAGAGGTATCACCCAAAATCTAAATATACTGGCTAAATTGACCATGAAGGTAACCCCGCTCTCATAACAAGGGACATCCTTCAAAATAACGTCCTGAGGACGTCAAGGAAGCAGGAGGAACAATGTCGACGGTTTTGGGAGTAGCTTTTCCCTCTTGGTCGTCTTCGGCCACTGAGGATGGTCTTTTGACAATCATCAAGCGTTTTAGTCGTTACACATGTTTCTTATTAGTGTATTTTGTAGAAATTGACTAGAAACCCTCCTTAAATTTATCCTAGATTCAACATTGCATGTCTGACACGCTTAGACTGATCAAACTCTATGACCGAAGATTCCTTGCTTGCCTTCCGGGTTTTGGCAGCTTCCCATCGCGCTACCATTTCCTTATAAGCTGGATACCCGCGATAGCTTGCCCAAATTGGCCGTCGCAGTTGCAGCAATGCGGACTTTCCGTCGTGGATCTTTAGAATTCCCAAGTTGATGGCTCTTTTTGCACTTAACTTGTATGTACACTATCCAGAAATTCTGGACGATGTGCCCGTGTGTCTTTAGTTCCACTTTTTCAAAACACACATGGGGGCTAATATTTGATGTAAAAATTGAACCCGTGGTGCGAAATTCACACACTGATGTTCATCTAAAACATATGTCGACAAGTAGTAACGTATCTAGGTATTCAAAAAATCTAGAGACGTCAACAATGAAATCTTTTCTTCTAAAATATTTAATGTTCTTTTAGAAATAAACACAACGTTTTCAGGACCTAAGATGAATCAAAACAATGAAATCCATTCAAATTCCATCAACATCAAATATAAAAAGATAAATCCACGTCATTACTACTTAAATAACAATAATTTGTAAATTTCATTGACGTCTTTAAATCAAACAACTGAAAAAAATTATCACTTTGATCACCTGCTCTTTAAATTTCAAACAGTTGCTAATAAATCCTGACTGAACGTCACACGAGCCTACCTAGCTAGCGAAGTATTTTTCAGATAAAAGCTTCAATATGATTGAATGATTAGTTTATTTGTGCTAAAATCTAAACTTCACTGAGTTGCTTCGTAAGTTACTTTCTTATCTTATTATGAATTTAGCACGTCTGAGTCTGCTTTGTTGCATTGTACAAATTTTTACCGATTATTTCCCACTTTATAGGTAAAATCCGCCAAAAAAAGAGGGAAAGAAAGGTGGATTTGAATCTAATTGCAGTTTTATAAATGCATATCGAGATGCTTTCAATTTTCATGGATTGATATGTATTTATGCATTTTGTTTCCGTAATTTTTCTGCAGATCATTTTAGATTTGTAGAAAAAAAGATGAAAGAAAGCAAGTCGTGAAGATGACGGAAAATTTTATCATGTTTACCCAAAAAAGATACAATTAAGATTGATTTGGACTCATGGATTTATGAATCATTACGTGGCGTGTTTGGGAATGTACTAATCTGTTTGCTTTGAAATTTCATAATTTTACATAGTTCAAGTTATTTGTAAGAGCAATGAAAAAGGAATTATTTTAATTCATTTATCTTTCAATTTCTATGAATGAAATGTAATTTTATCTCGTCAATATTCGAATCATGCAGTTTATCATTATTGCTCAATTTTATGTTTTCCTTTTTACATTCGTGACTCATTTTTTTCAATAGTAAATACCGGTTACTCATGCTGGTCAATGAACAACCTTCGGAAGGTGAATTTTTTACTTCGATGTATTCAAATTCCATTCATTTAGTCGTCAGAGGTAGAGAAAAACTTGCAGTAAAAAAGATTGTTTATTTTATTAGTTATTTAGTTTGTTTCCTAATGGAAAGTAGACTTTTTGTATTTATGCTAAAAATTCCTCCACATCTACATAAAATCAGTTCTATCTGTAATAAAAATTACTATATTTCCGAGTTGTCACTATCTCAGAAGATGCCGAATTTTACCAAATACTAGTACTAAGTACCAGGCATTTAGGATCGGACGATCCTATCTACTTAAAAAAAAAGGGGTGATGGTAGCCGGTGGTAGGTCAATGGTCCCGCAAAATCGAGGACGTATGCAGAATGGTATATTTCTGCATGGTTTGAACCAAACTGTGTGAGAGTCCCAGGACATCAGGGGAAGCCGTGAGGGATTTAGGTACAATACCTGTAGCTGACAACATTATGGGAACTACAACCACCCGTTCGAGACGCCAAATTTCTTCGATTTTCCGAGTTAGTGGCTCATAGTTCACCTTCTTCTTCACATATTTTCGTTCAATGTTGCTATTATGGGAGATAGCAACATCAATAATAATCACGCGGAGCGACCCGTCTTGTCAATACATGCTGTAAGCAGAAGTACTGCTTGCGGCTCATATCGGTAAACCGGACATGTTCCCGTGACCAGCCCATGCTTGTATGCAAGGTTTTGATGAATGACCTTACATACAGCATTATGCCCGTTTGTGGATTGCACCGGTGCCATAACAGGTGCAGCCAGAAATGGGGTGGTCCAACGTCTCTAACACCGAACCACACATTCTGCATTGGTCGTTCTCCACCCTGTCTTTCATGATGTTGGGTGGCGACCACGCCGTCCTGAATGGCACACAGGAATCCCTCTGTCTCAGCAAAGAGCTCCCCAGCACACAGCCATCTGTTCAACAAATGTAAATCGACAAATGGCTGTCAAAGGCAATTCACGCGTTTAGCGTGCATTGCCTTCAACTTCCATTCATCGATCCGTTCTTGATCCGACTTCACCCCACTCAGAGGATTGAAAAATCGATCTTTCAAATTAAGTGGAGTCAGCCCACAGTCAGTCTTACAAACAGCCTTATGCAAGGGACTCGCCTGCTTCTTGCTGGAAAAATAAGCGCGCAGCGAGTCGACTTGGCGTTGATGTTGTGCCACGCACGTCAATCACGCCCCTACCTCCGATGTCACTAGGTTGGTTCATCCGCCCCATGGCAGAGTTTGGATGATGTATTCGAAATTTGGACATAGTAGTCCATATCGATGTTTTCCAGATCGGTTTTCTTCCACGGCAATATTCGGAATGCATAAGCCAGTGAAGGGAAAGCGAATACATTCAATGCGCTTATTTTATTCTTACCCGAAAGATGCGATTTTAGTCTTTACACGTCGCAGGAAGTCGGACAGCAGAGCATTTTTCAGATCACCAACTCGAACATGGGTTCCTTGCAGAATTCCTAAGTATTTGCAGAAGTCGGTGTCGGTCATAGCTTGGATGTGAAGGTCAATAATGCTACGTCCGGCACGCTACCTGTAATAACCTTTACGGAAGGCTCGAATTCGACACTTGTCTAATCCAAATATTACGGGTGAACATGTCTACTATTCGCAACAAACTTCTAAGGTGGGCAAAAGTACCAGCATACAGCTTGATGTCATCTAAGTTCATCAAGTGTGTCAGCTCACACTTAGCACGTAGGCCATATTGGATTGCGAAACCATGCATTCTAGCATCATTCAGTAGCCGTGAAAAGGAGTTCAGTGCCATACAAAACCAAAGGGGACTTAACGAATCCCCCTGGAAGATGACTCCGTATATGTATGGGCTCTGATGTATTGGCACTCTCAGATGAACCCACTGATAAAGTGGTATGCCACCCTTCCATGACTGTCCCCAAGAACTTTATTAGTTTCAGATCAAGGCAATACAGATGTAGGACATCGATTAGCGAGGCATGCGGTACGCTGTCAAAAGCCTTGGTATAATCGATATAGCAACTAGAGAGGTTTCTTTGGTCTCTAGTGGCTTGTCCTACAACTACCGAGTTGAGAATGAGTTGGTCTCTGCAACGCGTTGACCCAACTCGGCAGCCCTTCTACTCCTCGGGACAGAATGTTGTTGGTCTCGAGGTGTGTATTGACCCTTCCACTAATAATGGACGTTAGCAATTTGTAGAGGGTTGGTAAGCAAGTAATCCGTCCGTGTCCGCGTGGTTCTGCATCGTATCCTTATTAGGGACAAGGTAGGTAATTTATTGTGCCAACCGACTGTGTACGCTGGTCAATTTTTTATACCCGAAATTCTGCACCCGATCCAGACCAAGGCCCCTCGAGTTCTTCAAGCTGTTTATGGCTCGTCGAACTTTCTCTACAGTATTATTCTGTTAAGGGAAAGTCGCACCGCGTCCTTAAAGAAGTATTGTGCCCCTTCTTTTCAGTAACATCCGCAAAATTCATATCAGGCCTAGTGGCATATCGGGTGCCTTCGGCGGCGATTCACCTACCATGCTGGACGGGTAATCCCCAAAGCCTACTCCAATATTCTTTCGCTTCCGTCACCGAAAACTATACGGTCTGGACGCTCTATTGGGATTCGTTGAGTGATCTGAAAAAACTCTGCTGGCTCTTCGCGTAAGTTACATTCTCGATACGTCTGGAGTGACTTTCGCCATATCGTCGTAACAGACTTCATATGACAGAAAGTTTCTGCTTTAGTGTGTCCAGAATTTCAACTACGGGTGTCTCACTTGGGATGGCATAGTTCCGCTAAACCCTCTGCACTTTATTTTTCAGCCGTCTGCTGGCATTGCCAGTGTTGATCTGAATCAGTCTAGCAATGTCCTGCCTTAATGAGTCCCACCGATGTTCCAGACGAATTTTCCATGGTGGATCTCTTCGGTCACTCAAACCAATAACGCGAAAATAGATCTTCTAAGCGTGCAATTTGACAGCTGTAACTGCACCACAATACACAATTGCAGCAGCGACATATCAGCCGAGATGCAACCTCATCATTGATTTGAGATAGAATTCTCGGAGTCGCTGGAGATGCATATCGCCTGGTCTATGCAAAGGATTCATTTCCGGGAATTCTATACATGCTCTTTGGAATTCGTCTCGAACCTCAACGGAGACTTCAGCTGGACGGAAAAGTGCTTCGGCGAGTAATGAAACTATTGCCTGCAGTGCGGCGTGGTGTTGTTGATGCCGCCGCCTCTGCCCCCATCGACTCTTGGTCACCAGTCTCCGCGATGACCTTCAGCCGAACACGCTCCCTGATAATAGCCGGGGTTGTGTCGCAGCGAGTAATACAACTGCCAGGTGTGCTGATAGCTTCCTTAGTGAGTAATCTGCGAGACTGCAAACTTCCTGCACTTTCCTCACCTATCTCCTTTATTATTGAATTATTATTTACGTTTTTTTATACATTTGAGCTACTTTTTGGTATGAAATGATTCAAAGCAAGGAACACAGAGACCCATATCACGGTTTGCATACTCTCCAGCACACAGTCTTTTTTTCTTTCCTTCATTGAACACTATTAAGTGTTCGATGCAGTCGAATCTTATCCGATCAAGTACTGTTGATGAGAGTGATGCCCTCGAACCCGATAAGGCCCCAGGAGACTTCGCCGGCATTCCATATTTCGTCAAATAAATTTGAACCAAGATTTCTCCAAATTTCAATAATTTTCCAGGCACCCAGGCCTCCCAACCTATATACCATTTTGCAGCTCAGACCTTCCCCCGATAGTGGTGATTACGAATTAACCTCCTTTTCTCGAAATTCTCAATATTAACGGAGATATAAGCGTTTAAAGTTTTTCCCAAAATTCCTCCAAATTTCAGCAATTTTCCAGGCACCCAGGTCTCCCAACCTATATACCATTTTGCAGTTCAGACCCTCTCCCGATAGTAGTGATTACGAATTAACCTAAATTTCTCGAAATTCTCAATGTTAACGGAGATATAAGTTTTTTTGTTTTGTGCGCGGCGTATTTCCCGGATTCCTAGATTATCAAAGAAAACAATCGAAAAAAAGTTCATGTCTCGAAATTTTTCGTAATTTAGGTTTTTAAAGGCCAAGTCTCCGTCAATCCAATCCCTGTTACGAAAACTCTCCAATAACTCACGTACAGGATCTTGGTATTCTGGTTTCAATGGTAGCTGTCGGCTGTCGTCCACATAAATTATCGGCTAAACCACCGGTGTCTTCGTCTGCACTGTCTTCATTAATGAGGGCATTTGGGTTAGGTGGTGCTATGTACATCGGTGTTGATTTTTCACTAAAGGGGCAATATATTATTATTAATTTTATCTGTGCAGATATTGGGACGGGATGTATTTTGACGCCTAGATTTCGCATAGATGCATCGTTGTGATTTTTTTCAAACTTTTCGGTTGTATAGATTCTGAGAACGAGACTTGTTTCACTTTTTGAGGCACACATTTTGAACCCTTACTCCCATATGTTTCATCTAATATCAAAAATAAGACCAGTTTGAGAAAGTACTAACCGGGCCCTTTTATTTGATACCCCACGCGACCATATTCAGAATAAAAATTTCTCACCAAATTTCGTAACAATCGGTTCAGCCGTTTCTGAATTTCCTAGAAGGGGTTTTCCGTTACTCTCAGGTAACGCCCATCTTTGCAGGGTTAATTGAGAGAGAGTGAGAAAAGTTCAGAGAAAAACTTGCTGTAAAAAAGATTGTTTATTTTATCAGTTATTTAGTTTGTTTCCTAATGGGAAATAAAACTCTTTATATTTATCCTAAAAATGCCTCCATCTACATTAAATCAGTTCTACATCTACAATAAGAAAATTATAAGCATAAACAAAGTACCATATTTCCTCCAATCCTCCACAGTTCCTAAGCGTGATGATCTCAGTTTGCAAATTTTCATCTAATAATTTCACACCAGATGTTTTGTCTCACGCCATTTTCAACGATAAAATATAGTTTTCCGTTGAAATTAATCAACAGCGCCAATACTCCTCCCATCTGAGTAATAATAATTACAATAACGGAAAAAATATGTCCAATGGAAGAAAGAATCTATTCCCTAACGGACATAAAAGCAATTTTTAATAATTAATTACTTTGGACGCTAGAGAATTTCTGTGTATCCTAATCGATTCAGTGCCGTCATTGTTAGAGTCATCATCAGAATCATCATCTTGGCTAATGGCTACTAGACTAGAAAGAATTTCTAGCGCAAAAACTACTTGCTGGGCTTTGATTCATACATATGTCTTTCAGTTGTGCATGACTTTCTTTTGAACTAATTTACTATAATTTAATTTCAAGGTGAACACAAAAAGAAAGATACTTCCCTAGAGATGTTTTGATTTCTTAATTCATTTTTCATTTTGGTTTTCTTTTAATGTTTTTCCGCATAATTTCGCACGTCATTTGAGAGACAATGATGATCTGACAATTCTTTCTTTTCAACAGAAAATAATTCTGCCGAATTTTTTGAAAAAGTTATTAATTGATGATATCATTTTATTTTGGTATATTTTAGTAAGAAAAAATGTGTGTCACCTTTTTATTTAAATATTTCCTACAAGATAAATATTTAATTTGCAATAATGACATTGATCTGAAATTTGCAAGGCCAAGAGGATTATTTTTGGGACTTGATTGCTTATCTCATAAGGTAACGGCACTCAGATTAACTTTTCCAATCCTTAAATGGGAAGCGTTTTGATTTTTAATCGATTCAACAAAGTCCATTCTTAAAACACAGGAAATTCCAGTTTCAACAAGAAAAAAAAACTACGCATAAAACACACCCACGTTAACATATTTTTCCGTAGTGGGCTTTAAATCTATAACCTGAGAGGGTCAAACGCCCTCAGATTCACTACTAATTCATTGTATCTTAGTAACAAATTCTCCTTTTCCCGCCAATAGAATTAAATTTTAGAAATACTTTACCGAGTCAAATTTAGAAGCAAATATTCAAATGTGGAAGCAAATATTACACAACCTATGGTCGTAAATTAATCAACAAATCATAAAAGAAAAATTGTATAATTGTTTAAATTAATTTTTTTACTCTCCGTAGTACATTTTTTACGACTGACCAGAGTTTAAATAAATGAAAACTATGAATGCCTGTCATACGCTTCGTAATCAAAATTAAATCATTTATAATTTGTGGGAGTTTAGTTTTCATGATAGCATTGTTCTAGCATTTGCTGTAAATGGCCTTGTAATTGGTGGTTTTAAACTTTAATTGGGGGAAATAATGATTTGCTTCCTTACATGATTTATAGTTAGCCTTAGTAGCCGGTAAAATTCAGACAGAGTGTGGTGGAGCGGTATTATCAACAGCAGAACTAAACTGCCAAATAACCAATAATTGAGCCAAAAAATAAATCAGTCAGCCAACACCTAAATGCAGCCCTACTGCATTTTCACTAGACGTTAAAATATCATTTTCACCTAAAAATCCCATTTTGGTCGCGCAACTCCCATCGCGGTCGAAGATATGCAATGATTTTCCGTCATCATAAAATTTTGAAGTATTAAGTAGTTGAATCTCCTGTATATAGTTCAGATTTCAGTTCATATATAGATATTAAAGAAAAAGAAATACATGTGCGGTACAAAAAAATATATATGTATATATTGAAAGCTCAAGCGTGGCTAATAAAATATTTAACGCTATCCTACGGAAATATCCGCGTAGTCGCTGACATGACTTACACTGAAAAAGCGGTGAATGTCAATACTCATTTGACATAGCATATGCTTAAACTTGAATAATTTAGAACTTATAACTAAATAAACAGATAACACAAAACAACACAAAATAGTACTCAGAATTTTTAGGCACCGGACAGGATTGAGCGATGGGTTTAGACTAAAGCGCAGTCCTTTCTCGTTAGTAATAGCAACCCGAGAAAGGGTTACCTTTTCATCGATGTGGGCCTGTCTAAGAACAGTAACCAAAGGCGAGGGCGATGAAGAAGATTGTCGGATTGAGGAAGCATTGATTGTATAGCCTAATTGGTCGAAGGAGGGATCTTAATTCAGGGGAGAAGTCAATGTTTACAGAGATCTTATATGGTTTAGGCTAATTTATGTTGAGTGGCTTAATTTAGACTGGGTAAAATATAATGAAATGAATCTTCACCTGCGCGAGGATTGACTGCCGGAACATTAGCTCGATGCGGTTGGCCTCTGCAAAAGTTCGGGGAGGAACTTTGATAAAAGGAGAGGATAAAAGAGGGAAGGGATACGTGATAGTCGAGAAGAGAATTACTATCCAAAAGGAGGGCCAGCCTTGACATGTAGTACCTCTGCTCGCCTAACGAGGCGTTAGGTGTAGCAAGATTTTTTATCGGTGGATTAGAGTGGAACAGCAGCGAAGCGTTAGGGGGCTTCTGTTACGTTAGGTGACATGGTAACCCATGCTGGAAAACCATATGTCAGGATTATTCGAATTAGGGTTTTGGCGACAGGGAACAGGGCCCGGGATGAGAGGAGGTTTTTTACAGTAGCTGAGCCCTTACAAGCTTTAGCAATAGTTTATCTGACGTGAGGGTTGGATTTTGGATCTTGAAAGAGATTCCCAGATATCTAATGTTTGGTTTTGTCTTGAGAGTGTGGTTGGCAATGTGTAGATGAAGGCTTGTATCTCTAAGAGAATTAACGGTGAGGGCTCACCGGTTGGCCGGTTGAAATACGCCTATTGGTTAGGAATTTGATAGAGAGAGAGGCTAGTGAGCGCCAGGATGGTGTCGTCAGTGAAGAGTATCCCTCCTGATGCGGGAGAACCATTGAGCTGCCGTTGGCGTAGGGGATAAGTTTACGAGGGACATTTATAAGGTTCCATCTCAATCGACGAGGCTCCGCGTGCAAGTCTTATTCCTATTCCATCTGGAAGCATACCTCAAGCTCATCATTTCTTCTGTTCATCTCGGGGTTTATACGCTTCTAAATGAGGAAAGGTGAATGATAAACATAGGCATTTTAGCCACAGCCCCTAATTGTTCAATTCAAGTGGCAAGCGTTACTGGCTGGCTGCATTTTTTTGCTCTCGGGTATAGTTTTCTTTCGTCACGCTTGTGGTGGTCTATTGAGTTTGACGCGCTGGCACACCACGCTAAATAATGCTGGTATGAGAACACGATGAAATATCTTATCGGTTGGATTGATCCTTGCGCAGGGGTGACGACAACGATTAGTGTGAACTAAATTGGGTTTTAATATTAAGAACACGAACCCAGTGCTTCAAACACCAAAACAGCTGCCTATCTCAATTCGTATTTTGCATTTGAATAACAGACATGACAATGAACGTAATACAACAACTTTCACGAACTTTATGATTTTGATGATGTGAATTAAACAACTTTTAAAGACTTGACGATGGATTCAGGCTTAAGTTACATGACGAACTGGACGATATTGAGGCGCCTATACTAGGCCCGATCGCTTAATTCCGTCTCCACGGATCGCATCTACACTATTGTTGCGTAATGAGAGCTGGATTTTGATGACACACAGACGTCCTTGTCTATCAATATGTTCTTTTTCCGGGTGGAAGCCGCCACAGTCTCAACCCTACCTGCAGGTGTGCCTACATGCCTACACACATTTCAGAGTTATCACATCGGATTGATATTTGGACTCCATTCTCCAGTCTCCAGTCTGCCCAACAAATCGTGTAGACATCTTTTTCGTGATGCTGTTCGCCAACAGTTCAAAGGCTGGGATAACTTTAAATCGAAGTTTTGCATTTTCTTGCAGATGAAAATTCCTTATCTTAACACAGTTTGGTAGAATTGTTACGTCGTGGTCTGAAGACCCGACGTAGTGAGGCAACAAGCGAAGATTCAGAAAAAGTCCTTCAAGCTCACATTCTGAACAATCACACGGTTTATCCTGCTGTATCTGTAAAGGAGCTGAGCATGCAGTGCATCTCAGGAAATCCTCTATTCGAAAATCCAGTTTTTGGTGTGAGTCTGCACATTCAAGCCCTAATGTCCAAAATTTCACGTTACGGAACCCATCCCATACATCCGGGCGTTCTTGTTTCTGACGCACGTGACTGCGGGAGCATTAGGACAATGTCTTGACAGTAACTCTAAAAGTTACTATCTTAATGCGAGCCGACACTTGAACTTTAGCAAGCATGACTTCGACCCTATTTCTAAGAGGCATTAGAAAATATTGCCACTGCTTTTATATTTATAACTGCCTGATTTTACAACATTACTATGAGGAGGATTTCAGAAAAATGAGTTAAACGGGTGATGACATTGCAATTCGATACTCCTGCTATTGCAGTTGTTTTTTAAGACTCGATATCCCTTAGTCTGTCGAAATTCCTGGCAGTGGTCGAAAACAAAGAGCTCAGTGCATGCCGAAAATTGAGATGATTGCCATAGTTTCTATTGTTCCCATCGGAATCACATCAAACACCAAGGACCAAAACCGGGCCTGAGGTGAAAATTAGTGGATCCAACTTTCATGCCTTCTCTCAATGAAATCTCTACTTCGGGCGCCCGATAAAACTTCTGGTCCATCGTCAAACCTGCCCGAAACTAACTACCTACGTACAGGTGTAGTTGCACCCTTTTAATCATGACACGATGACAATATGCTTCTTGACTGTTCCCGTGGTAGTATCAATATGAGTGTTATAGTTACATCTCGTCACTTGTGCACGCTGATACAAATCACAGCCTTCAGCATATTCACGATAGCTTTCTTCAATCAACGGCTGACCACTTTTAGTTATAACCTTGACCATCTCGTTGGCAATGAATAAGCAATCTGACGAAGTGAAATACTGAAGGCTGTTCTTCTGAATGTATCGTGGGAATTGGCACCCTTGGTTCCACCTCTGGTAAGAACTCGAAGTATTAAAAACGATAAGTTGGTAGTAACATTCTTCATCCAAATAAAAATAAAACTAGGTAGCTTGCTCCTACTACAATATATTTGAATAGTTAGTAAATACGTATTTCGAAAGCTACTTACTTTCTTCCTCAGTACTTAAGCTTAAGGTGTCCGGATAGCTGAGTGGTTAGAGCGCAAGGCTGTCGTACGGAAGGTCGCGGTTCAAATCTCACTGGTGGCAGTGGAATTTGTATCGTAATTTGACGTCGGATACCAGTCGACTCAGCTGTGAATGAGTACCTGAGTCAAATCAGGGTAATAATCTCGGGCGAGCGCAATGCTGGCCACATTGCCTCCTAGTGTACCGTTACGGTCTTGAATGAAGTGCTCTAACACACTTCAAGGCCCTGATCCAACATGGATTGTTGCGCCAACGATTATTATTATTATTGTAGTAGGAGCAAGCTACCTAGTTTTATTTTTATTTAGAAGAACTACAAGCATCGGAACGATAACTATTCTTCATCCTTTGACGAGTTTTAGCGATGAAAATTTGGCCTTTCTAGCTAAAGATCACAATTGTCATGCGAGGCACTTTGTTGACTCTTGTTGTGACTCTTTCTTAGCATATCATCTAGGTGTTCTAAACGCAATCTCTAATGATAGAACAATCACGCCACAGAGATGGAAAATCTAGATGGATTGATTAGAGGGCAAAATTGGCAATGCATCAGTTAAAAGGGTAACAATTCGTTCCGAACAGGGTCACCAATTAAGCAGGCCTACAAAATATGTGAAGAAAATAAAGTTTCCTCACACCCCACCTTACATCAAACCTATCTAGTATAGAATATAATAATAAATTAACAAAGGCTATCGGTGCATTACGGAATAAGCTTGGATGTTAGGTAGATTAAGTTAGGTTTAACCCCGTCATACCTAATGTGAATCATCAGATAAAGGAGAGTTATACGAGCAGAAATACAAAGAGAAACTACATTAAACAAGAAAAGGACTAAAAAAATCCCACTAGATTGCATGGTTCTGTTAAATGTCATCAGGGATAAATAGAGACTGGAGTGTCGGTATGCTGGGTCGACCAAATGGATATTCCAAGATGTATTCAGGCTCTTCTCTACAAATTTTAATTATTATATTAGAGATTCAGATTTTTTGATAGGAAAATTCCTAAAAATGTTACGTTATATGAGTTTTCGCCAATGACCCTAGCCATTTCTCAAAAATAATAATTGATATTTTGCGTTTGTGGTATAGTGATTCCGGGAGATCCGCCATAATCGTAGTCCAATCAGATTTTCTCTGATCCAGCTCGAAAAGTCTATAAGGGCAATATTTATGGTAGAAAAGGGAGACGAATCAGACGCTGCCTGAGATGGAGCGATGGCGTAGGTCAGATCTTAGACAGCTTTTAGGGATATGGAATTGGTGGAACTAGGGGCAAAACCGAGATGTCTGTAGTTCCTTATTAAGGCAGGCGTAGATCGAATACCGGTTGTTGCGCCTTTGATGATGACAATTTTGCTCCCCCTAAATTCCGTAAAATAAACAGACAGATAAGCTAACATATAATCAGGTAGACCTATTGGAAAGAGGCTTCTTGATTTGGCGTTCTCCTGTAAAGGAGAATGAGAAATGAAGAGATCTTCTGTCAAAGAGAATGAGAAATGGATCCTACAAAGGTGAGAGAATAGGAGAAAGTCATCGTCAATCGACCTTACCGCATACTCGTCCACGTATGGACAAATAAAAGAATGTGAAAAAATGTGTGACTTCCCTCCAGAAAATCTTTTTTGAATCTACCAAATTTACAGTGGTTTTTGGTAAATGGCGCTCTATGTCAGTTGAAATGAAGTGATCTTACTGCTTCGTCTACCTACCATTGCTACCGATTACTGGTCTCAACTACTCTAAGGCTTACGGGTAACATACGGTAACTTTGTGTCAGCCTTGCAGGAAAGTAGGCTCTAGTCCATTGCTGCCAAAAGCATTGCGCATTGCGCATTGCTCTTTGTTCGCAAAAATGTCATTGCCCTATCTTTTTTCACTTCTTATCTATAGTACCTTACCTACCAATTAACTGATTGGAATACTAACGCATTTCTTCATTCAGACCGTGTCGGTCCAGTGTTCCAAGTGGTTGAAGTATACTATTGCATGTCAGCAATATGCTTAAGTATAAATTAGGTTACGAAAGAGAGTCTTGCGAATGTTGTCATTATTGCAACACCTGGTTCAGGCTTATTCCTGGAAAGATTACCAAATCACGATAGTACAGTGCCTCATGAAGTGGAAAGCTATTTCTCAGATCTCGATTACCTTATCTTTGTTAGAAAAAGAAGTTCCAACAAATTTTCTTTCATTATGTGATTTCGTGAAGATTTCGCCCCATCCAGAAACATGTGATTATAGGCTCACCACCACCTTGCCATTTTGATTTTTTCAGTTTATTTCTCAAGTTGATGGGGTCACAATGATCCCCAAGATTTTCCTGAACACAAAGGGTTCCTATATTTACCTTTGAAACTTTGATCGATTTGTTGAATTACCCAGTATACCTCTACGCTGCATTCGGGCCGAAAAAAGAATGCGATGTAAAAATGTACTTGTCGCGTCCTTCAAACCAATCCTCCATTGTACCCAGAAGGCTTACATTACTCATTTTCTAAACACATTACAATTTTTTTCTGTTTCTTACACTTGCCACTTCCGCCCACATTCCAATTGAATGCATCCACATGCATTCACCCAGGAATGCATTTGTGCAGAAGAACTTTGATGGTTCAATTGAGCTCACCATGCCCAGTGCAGCCAATGAAATACCTTTGGCTTCCAATTTTAATTCATCATCTTACAAAGTGGCAACATCATTACAATCACTTTGAAAAGACTTAATTGAATTAACAACTGTAACATACTTGAAACATGATCTTGCCCATCTCAATTATTTGGAGCAGAAATGATGAATGATGCCGCTCGTGTAATTGTTCAGATTTACATTGTGTTCAGTGTGTGAATTGGATACAAAGTAAGTTTTGTATCATTTAAACAAAAAAATTAGTCGAGATTGTTCATTATCTTTTGAATGCATTGTAATTTTGACAGGAATTGATTGCTACCTTTAGTACGGGATGATTTAGAAAAGGCATTCTCATTTGCTTGCTTGATTTTAGTGGGTCGGTTCAGTAGCTCCCTTTAATCTATTTATCCTCTGTGGAGTACTCCCCGCAGCGAAATATCGTAAAAGCTATTCAAATATTGGGATTCATAGTCATCGTTTTTTTCCCATATTTTCAATTCGTCTTACTATTTTGCCTGCTCGTCCGCTCCGTAGCCCCGAAAGTATTCAAAGTATGGCCGTAGGTTCGTTAAAAATGTAGAGCATTTCCCCGGTATTGAATTAGATTTAAAGCCTTTGGAAGAGTTATCTAAATAATGGTCATCCAGAAGCGAGATAAGAGATGGTTGTATTTTGAAATCAGTCCTACTGAGCAGCTCAAGCAAGCTCAAATACAGGTATTCACTATTTTCAAAGTAAGGAAGAATCTGACGTTTCCACTCAAGTACCTGGAGAGGTTCCCTCTGATACCGGCCAATGCAGCATATGCGCTTGGCTCATATTCTCATTTTTTTCCTCACCGCTTCAGGAATAGGGGAAGCTTGCTCTAAAGCTTCCGGGCTCGCAACAGTCAGTGATCATTGCCGTGTGACCTTTTCTGTTGTCTTCGTTTGGTCGAGTCTGTTTGAACCTTCTCTTTGGGTTTCTCTATATCTTCTCAGCCAGTTTCACATATTCCAGCTTCCAAACTCGTCAATTTCGTTGCAAATTGAAATGTCAGCTTTTCATCTTAATGTACATAAAACTTTCAAACTTAGTTTAATGTTGTAGAATGTCCTTTGGATTGTTCAAATCGTGGCACAGCAACAAATTCCATTTGTATTTGCAGCCATGGAAGTTCTTCGTAACTATCACAAAAAGCAGTTATGGTGTTCTCCCTTCCTTATTCGTCTTCCTGGAAAATTCTCTGCCATGATTAAAGGTTTGGATTTTAAGTCAACCAAATTGACCTGCTTTTATCTTCTTGAAAGACAAGCCAGGAAAAACAGAAGCAATATATTGGACGAATTCATTTTCTTCATTCCTGACGAACTCGTTTTCTTCATTCATTTTTCATCATTCCTTCATTCTTAACTATCGGTTCGCTCACAATATTTGACGAGTTTTCTCTCGGAACTTCATATTTCAGCCACTTTGTCTGTGCTAAGTCTTTCTCACGAGTATCTGTGTCTTACAAACACAAAAATGATCAAACTCCCCCGTTGTATGAAATATACATTTTTAGGATCAATGCAAATGATCCAGTTACGCTCCTGATACTTTTATGTCCTTATATTGTAGTTCTCTCATTTCATTTTGTTAGGGAATGCATATCATACTCTATTTAGATATTTACATGATTACTGTTCACCCCTTGGTGGGATATAGCTCGTCAACTACACTTACGCGCCATCGAATGCGGCCCACTGAAATGCGCTTTAATTGACCTCAAGACGTCCGCATTGGTCCTCCACTGTTCTGCGCGAAGTAATCTTTGGCCAACTCACTTGTCGACCGTCTTGGATTTTTGTTGTAGGGGATAGCCAGCAATGGAGTTGCCCCCGAAAATTCGATCACGCTTCCTGTAATAGGATAATTTCGCTGGCATTCTCTTTATCATAACCTGAAATAATACTTCAGTAGCTTCATTAGCAGTACCAAATCTCTTGCCAAGTCATAAATGTTTGATGACCTAAACTCTTGGTGGACAAATCATCCCTTGGTATCTGAAGAAAATCCTTTAAATGCACAATCTGGCTACTGGGAATTGGGGCGGGTAGCACTATAGGGAGGATGGGGCAGCGTTGGCCCTTAGTGTTTGGCTATGAACTCGCGGAATGGTAGTGCATTGTGACAAGGCGCATCGTCGTGATGGAGTTTCCAGGTAGCGGTTATGTCTTTTCTCACTCTGATGCCTCTTTTTTGGACTTTTTTTTCAGCACATTCAAGTAGTAGGCTGCTCATTGAAATTAATAATCTTACCCTTGCTTATATCAAATCATCATATTTTTAGGCAGGGAAATAACGAGGACGAGTTCGGTGTGAACTCCATTACTCCTAAAACCGTAAAGGTAGGCAGGTTGATTAATTTTTCAACTGTGTCTTTTTTTTTGTGGTCTCGCACTCTATAGATCTGTGGCCCATTACAGAGTATGCCGCTATTTTGAAAACAAATTCGAACTCAGTATCTGCTTGTATCCCGAGAAGATGCTTAAGGCTGCCCAAATCCAACCCATTGCACCAATTTTTTTCTTTGGCCAACGAGTTGCCTCTCCGTTTTAGAAGGCCCCTCCTGGTAGCCAAAGAACTTCTTAAATGAAAGGAAAGAAACTCCAAACCCCATCATTTGGTGGTTCAGAACCCGGATGCTGAAAATGGCCTCCACTCGATCTATAAGCAGTTGTGGAGCTATTCCCGCAACCTCTAATAAGATTCAGATTATTCTGGGGTCCTGCAACCAATGCTGCATTCCTATGTGGTGGGTCTGCCTGTGCGGTGGTTACTCCAGATGGGACGCAAATGTCACGTATTTCCTTGGATGTCAGTTCAGTTTTGGCGGCTGAACTTTTTGCCGTGCTTCAGGCCATCAAGATGGCTTTCAGGATGGGTGAGGAGAAGTATGCTATCATTACAGAACCTCTCCACATTTGTAGATTACTCGCCATCACATCACCTAGTGGGCAAAATACCTGCCCTCGTTTCTGACTCCCTTTTTAAGCCTTTGAAATTTCTATGGTGCCCTGCGCACGCGGGACATCCATTAAATGAACTCGACCCCTAAGACTCTGGGCTCTAGTCCCACAAATTTGATCGAATCCTCTCTTCTGCAAGCAATTTTTGGCGATATCACGTGTCGAAGGATCATATTTCTCTAACACTCACGCTTGCGTCTACCATAATTCAACCGGAGGCTACTCGTGAATGGTATAATAAGCTTTTTAACCTACAACAAATCTTTTTGAGTGGAAATCCTTGCATGATAGATGACCTGTTATATCTGAATGTAATTGTGCGGTGTTTCCAGCGATTAATTATTTGAAAAAAACACCGATATTTCGGGAATCACTTGTTCCCTTCGTGGGTGCTAAGATTATAATACATATAGTAACAGTTTCTTCGCGGCACGGCATTTCCTAGCACCCTCGTTCTTTTTTTACATTGATCTATCATTACCCCTTGGCGAAATGGTTAGTAGAGTTGCGGAGAAGTACCTGATTTACATGGTGTCAGATACCTTTAAACTACCGAGCAGTTTCTATGTATTCGTAACTTAAATATTATCAACTTAATAACGACTAAACGTTCATAACCCTAAAACATAAATAATTAATGCCTGTTACTTGTCCATTCTGTTCAGGTAGGCTTTGACACACTACTTATGTGTTTTTATGTGTGTCAACTAATTAAAAAAAATCGGCCATAAACGATAGTGTGTTTCTGGCAACATACGTTAAGTCCTGCCCTCGGTCCTATTGGTGTACTTCGTGGGTATTATCAGGTCCTGTTTGGACTGTTAACCTGACGGGTCCCGGAGGACAAACAAAAAATAACAGCTGTAATTATATTTCAAAAATTCATCCCATTTTCGCGAAATTTGGCAGTAATATAGTTTTTGACGTGAAGTAGCATTTTGGAAAGTTTGGTTGAAATCCTACTATTATCAACAAAGGTATAGTAGGTGAGAATTTGCCTCTTTCGCGTCAAATTATTACTCCTTTAAAGATAAAATGACAGTAGCATTTTATTGGGTATATTCAACGTATAAACTCTACGATTTATATATAAATGAAATCATTGTGTACCCAAACATTCTTACACAGAAAATCAACAAAACCTCGCCGAGCTTGGACATGGAGGTTTTCTCTTACTAATCTGGTGGGAATTTTGGGTCACTAAAGACATTAACTCAACTTTATGATTAGTTATAATAGACTAAAGGTGCGTCCCTAACAAGCCGATTTTCAATTAAATTTTCTTTTTGTGTTTGGAAAAGCTCGTCTCCGAGTAGAACATAAAAAAAAATGGTTCATAGTTCTGCCATAAAAATATCAGTTCAAAGAAGCCACACCTTCCAAATAACTGAGATAAATTTTCAGGCAGTGCAATAAAATATTTTTCCTTTACCGTGAACCCTTCACGTTCCAATATAAGGTCATGATCACTGTCCCATTAGGCGAAGCCATGATAATCGTATCATAAACGTCACTCACGCAGGTATAAGATACGCAGGTACAAGATACGCTAGATAATCTATCAGTTTCGTAGAGCGACGGATTAACGATGTGGCCTTTTTGGAAGATTTTGAACTGATTGGGAATCTCCCAAAAATGAAGGTAATAACATGAAGGTTTTATGAAGGTTATGCTTTGTTTTTGGATTGGATTTGAATTGTTTTCAAGAAAGGCCTCCGGTAAATGTATTGTAAAAACAATCTTCTCAGCTAATTCTGAAAATGGTATAAATTTGACCGAGTAAATATCTTAAGATGAAAGGATAATGAATAGTTGAGTTGGGTTTTTCTAGATTATTCAGTGCGCAAAGTCTTTAAAGATTTGGTTAGTCAAGCTTTCTATGAAATAAACAAGTCGGTAAACCGAAATTTCAGCGCGTCGGGTATGAAAGGTTTTGTTTGTTTCTTCTGTGAGTATATTTGAGTGCAAAACTATCTCATTTGTACGTAGCCCGTTATGTATATACATACAAATCAACCTCAAACACTGTGAGGCAGCGCAAGACCTTCTCTCGCAGACTCTCTGAGAAAGGAATCGAAGCTGCCATAATCAGCGAGCCTTATCGCAACAATAAGAGCGGTGCCTGGACAGTAGATAAAACTCGCAAGACGGCAATATTGGTGTGTGGAAATGAAGTCATTCAAAAAGTAATGGAGTTTCCAGAAGTTGGATTCGTCAGGGCAAAAATAGCTGGTATCTATATATATAGTTGCTATGCTCCACCAAGCGCGACGATAGCAGAATTTGAAGGAATGTTAGGCATACTAGTCTCGGATGCAAGAAGTCGAAATCCTAAGATCATAGCGGGTGGTTCCAACGCGTGGGCCGTGGATTGGGGCAGTCGCACTACGAATACCAGGAGCCGTATCCTCCTCGTGGTTTTCGCAGAGATAGACCTGGTGCTTGCCAATACGGGAAATGTTTCCACTTTTCGTGGGACAGGGTCGGGCTCAATAGTCGATCTGACATCTGTGAGTACCACATTGGCAAGGAAAATCGCATGGTTTGTCAGTGAGCATTATACTCACAGCGCCATATGGGCCATGCGGCGATGTGCGTCCCCGCGGAGCTGGAGACCAGGGCTGGTCCGTAAACAAGTTTGAAGAGGATGCATTCATAGAGATGCTATTGGGAGACCGAAATCCTAGTGGTGCGGTTACAGAAAAGGTAGAGCAAATGATGGGACGCATAACGAGAGCATGCCCAAGATACAGTCACAGATTACTTGTGGCCGGAGTGGTTCGCTCCACACTATTATACGCGGCACCAGTTTGGGAGGAAGCACTAGCTTATGAGAGTAATCGGAGAAGGGTAAATATGACTTACCGCTTAGGGTGTGCAGCGCCTTCAGAACAATATCAGGCGACGCAGCGTGTGTTATTCCGGAAATGATTTCGATAGACATTCTGGCAATTGAGACACGCTGCCTGTACGATAAAAGGAAAATGAATCCTCCTGAAAATGATGCAGAATACCGAACATGACATGGTGTTTACAGGAAGTATCTGCACCAATTCAGGCTGGATGATTCTCCCTTTTGTTCTGAATGTGGTTGCACACCTGAGAACCCGGAGCATGTTATGTTCCACTGTCCACGATTTTTCTCAGAGAGGAGGATTTTGGAAGACTCACCCAATGGGTGAGGGAAGCATACGATGCTATCATGTCCAGAAGGCGACTAATTGTGAATAGATAAGCCAACTACTGGTGGAATAACGAAATCGCAAGTTTTCGAGCTGCACATGGAGGATTTACCAGAGGCTTAGGGGAAAACCCAATAGCGATAGTCTAGAGGCAGCTACGTGACCCCCCCCCCCCCCACCGGGAGCTACGTGGCCGCTTAAGTCATTCAAAGGACTTTCTACTCCTTCGAATGACTTAAGCGGCCACGTAGTTGCCGGTGTGTCTTGATTCCAATAATTATACGACCATGGGTTGGGATCTACAAAGTGGTAAAGAAAACAATGCCTCCTGAAAGAGTGGCACGGAAATACGGGGAGGCAATCGGTAATCCAGCTTTCCGAATACATATTACCTTCAGTAACTGCGGAGGAGCTGCGGGAACCATGTAGTAGGATCGGTAACAACAAGGCTCTAGGTTTGGATGGCATCCCTTCCAGAACTTTGAACTTTTTCTTTAAGGAACCTTCGAGGCGTGCCTAAAAGACGAAATATTCCTTGCTCAGGGGAAAAAGCAAAAGCTGGTGTTGTTCCTCAAACTCAACAATGCGGCTAAAGATTTACCATCATATCGCCGGATCAGTCTGTTCGATACAATGAGAAAGATGATGGAGATTGCTATCCATCGTCGAAAGCGCCAATGACTTGACGAATCACCAGTATGCTTTTTGGCGCGCCCATTCTACGCTGGATTCAATAAACATGGTAGTGAATATGGCAAAAGGTGCGCTGGTTTCCGGCGACTGCTGAGTCGTGTTGGTATTGGATGTCAAAAACGTTTTCAACTCCGCCAACAGGAACCAAGTTGAGTGGTTCCGGATTAAAAATCCGGGTCGAAAATTAGCTTTCATTGAGGACTCTCTAGTATGGAACAGAGGAGGGCCCAGCGAGGGTAGCCCAGGGCTCGGTACTTGATCTCCTGTTGTGCAATGTTATGTAAAATGGGGTGCTGACTCTTCCCCCCAGGAAAGACTACCACCTGACGGTAGTTGTTACAGCAAAGCATTCCGAGGATGTATAGGTCTATGTGACGGAAACAGTCAGAGCGGTAAATTACTGGCTAGAAAGAACCGGACTGATCTTGGAGGATGAGAAAATGGAAGCGGTCCTAATAACAAACCATTGCCACACAAAGCCAGCTATCAAATATTTAGGGGTTATAACTAATACCAAACTGAGCTTTAGGGAACGTCTAGAGTATGCATGCCAAAAGGCAGCCAGTGCCACCGCGGTACTTGCGAAAATGTTGCCGAATATTGGCGGGCCGAAACACTGTTGGAGGTTGCTTGTAACCAGAGTGGTGCGATCTATTTTTCTTTGCGCGTCCCCTGTGTGGGCAGAAGCGCTTCGAAACTCTTAGAGACGAGAGCAGGTCAATTTGATTTACCGGCTAGTGACGTTGAGGGCTACAGTGTTTTTAGAACCATCTAAGATGAGTCAGTACTAATGGTCACGGCATGATCCTAGTTGACACTCCGGCGAGAAGAAATGAGTATACTGTACCATGCAAGACGTATGCAAAGGCATATGGAACTTAAGAATGCGGCTAGGTCGGAATTGAATGATTTCTGGCAATGCAGATAGGACGAGTCGCTCGACGCACAAGCTCATTCTCAACAATAGGGTTCAACTTGAGCGGAAACATGGGGAGACCAACAACATATTACCCGGTTCCTCACGGGACACGGTAGGTATTACAGGCAGTATCTCCACGACTTTGGTTGGATCATTCACCGAATTGTCCTAGATACGGTGGCATACCGGAAGATGCTGAGCATATGATATTCACTGCCTAAAGTTCGCAATAGATAGGAGGAATCTAAACTAAGCGTTGAGCAGGATCGTGAGCCTGGAGGATATATTTACGGAGATGCTAACGTCGAAGAAGAAGTGGTTCACGGTTTGATCTGCACTTGTAAAATACAAGAGAGAGGAGTTGCTTAAGGAAGGAAGAAAGAGGAAAGCAGATAGGTGCAGGAGGAAGAGTGCCTAAAGACAAAATCACTCTGCAAATAATACCTAAATGGTGGTTCCGCGGGGTTGATCCTGAGGAGACCGAGGGCATTAAACTGCAAATAAAACCTTAAAAAAATAAAAAAAATTTCCTGTTAATAAGAAGAACCAAATCAAGATGCCCTTCCTAAAGTAAAAAGACGTATCTATAAGCAATGAAAAATCTGGGTTATTGTCTTTTTAATGTCTTCCAAAAGGAAAAAGCCGATGATGCCACCATGCAGCATTTTTTTGCTAGTTTGGAATTGCTTCGATTATTCTTTCCAAACACGGTATTGCATGGATCTGAATACAAATGACAGCTATTTACATTCATGGCCTGACAGATAGGTTTGACAGAATGTTTTCAAGTCATACCATTCCTATGGAAAAAACCCTTTATATTCTAGCCCATTTTCCGTCTCAATGTATCGATTCCAAACACCTTGAAAACACCCATACCCGTAGCTTATCTATATTGAAGCGATTACTCAACATTGTTATCATACCAAGCAACATTCCAGGTATTCCAGCAACTCATTTATCGGTAATTGCTAAAATTTCTGATAAGCAATATCGAAGTGTTTTTGCCTTTGATCTCGGCAGTTTATGGCTTTAAACTTTACAAATACACGAGCTGGGTTGCTACACGAAATTTATTTTTAAATTCATTTCCACTAGAATATGAGGCTCCACATGCTGGTATGTAAAAAATTGTCAGCACCCCCAATTAATAATATTCAAGTCATGGCGGAATAGTATTTGATTTTTAAATTTAGCCAATATATAGCTTGGCTCCCAACACTGAGGGCTTCTTTCGCTGGTAATGGTGGAGTCTTGTTAGTGTCTATCAGCCGTGACCTCTGGATTATTTTGTGATTTCTCCCGACTGGTTAATTCATGATAGTTTCCTTTATCAAATATTTACATTATCGGCCATAAATTGTATACAGAAAGTATTGGGGAAGTATAGAGGAATATTGGAGCAGGCATGCTTTTATGTTAACGAGTCATGCCGGAAATTGGAAGTATTTCTTGGCCTAGTAATTTTGCATGACGATTCGTCTTGTAAAGATACTTGTATGTTCATATCCTTACCAGTTTACACTAGGGAAATGGAAACCAATAGCATGACCTATTTTGGCAAATAGCCATTGATGCGTCAGTAGAGTTTGGGGCCCAGCAGAAATCGCGTCCCCATCAATGCAAAAATGAATCAATTGTCCTCGATGTCTACAAGGGCGAAATCATAATACTACGACCGTTCCCCAAAATGTCCCTGGTCTCCCCTAAATCCTTCATTGAAACTATTTGCGTATGGGCCGCCACATTCAATAATTCGAATAGGAAATATCATATAATTTCTGTGTTCAAGATTTTTCATCTTTCATGTGTAATATGCAGAACGTAAGGCCTTTTGCGTAATACGAGGAATCTCTAATGTTTCCCACTTGCAAATTAATTAATTCGTCGCGACCTTATGAACAAGATATGTCTGCTTAGAGCATTCCTATAAATAAAAGATGAATGAGTAGTGACTGTGCTAGCGCAAAACAATATTGCCATTTGATGAATATCAATTATTCGAGTCGTTGGCAAGGTTTCTTTGTAAGGGAGAATACAAATTGCACAAGCATAACGGCTAAAAACGGTCAAATTCCTTGATATTGCTCGTTGCTATTATTGATAATAAAATAACATACATTCTTGGGAGTATATAAATATTGTGGGTTTATTACATGAGTTACTCGCTTAACTGATAAGGGTTTCCTTCCTGTGCGGCCCAACTGCTGGTCGAATTATCGCTAACTTGTTATCATCCAACAGAGCCCAACAAAACCAAACTACTCTTGATGGGAAATATAGAAAACGGACTTTGATAAAGCGTAATTCCATATCTTCCGCAAACCGGTTGAAGTGCCTTAAAAAATTACCATATACACTCCGGTCTTTAATATTTCGTCGTTGACGTCACTGTATTCTCGCATACCACATTCGCTTGACCAGTTTTTCATCAAAAATGCTCGGGGAATCTTGAAAAAAAATACACATTTTTGGTGATGACGTTATTTTCGCTACGAAAATATTTTCTACAAATACAAACAGTGAATTTGCAGAAAAGATTTTTTTCCACATTTAGTTTGTAAGTAGACCATTTATCGGACGTACTTATTAGACATCAATAATGAAGTGATTTTATATCAGCTCCATTGTTGCTAATTGGGGTCCAGAAAAATCAATTTGACTCTGTTATCTAATTGATAGTTTGAATGGCGGAGTAATGGTATCAGGGACGATTTTTTTGGAGCTCAACCATTGTTATCTGGTTGCTAACTAACCAAATGAGAAAAATATACACGATCACATGTTTCAGTGGTGAATTGTATGGTAAAAAACCAATTTGCAAAAACACACTAAATGATTTCGGGACCCGATATGAAGTAAGCTTGGAGAAATGATTCTCAAATCTCTATTTTAGTTAGAAACACTGCGATTGGTGAAACTAATCTTTTTGAGATTTTAAAAATTAGACCAATTTGACGTCCATATGATATGAAGATGCTCCTCCCCCAGGGGGCGGATCGTAGACAAACATGGGGATCCACCATCCTGAGTACAAGTAATCTTCCAGTGCCGGAGGACAGACTCAAATTTTGCCTGAAACGTAGCCTTATTGACTAGATTGGCTTAGCAAGTAAGAAGCTGTAAGAGTGGCCAATACCAAATTTGACACCAATTCTGATCGCTTGGCATGAGTGCACCTCAGTATCTTCAAGATGACTCGTTGCTATACCACTTTTGATATCATCAATATGCATGATCCCACAACCAGTAAATTCAATCTAATAGAAAGTTTCACGGGCAGGTACTGTTTAGTTCCCTTGCCAGGGTCTTCCAAAATCGTCATCTGTCAAATAGCTACTTACAAGTGGAAGAGAAATGAGAATACCAATAGAAGTCAAATATTTTTTGAACAATAAATGGATTGCGTGTACAGTAGAATCCCGATAATTCATATGCTCTAGGGACTGACAATATGGTACGAAATGTCGGGATTACAAATTATCGGGAAAATTAACTCTGAGGATCATCGCTTTCTTAAACTCGAAAACTGGAGACGCTTTCAACTTGGCCGTTACAGAAATTTGGATGGCCCCAATTGTTGCATAATGGGTTCCCTTCATCTCCAATTTAAACCTTAGAATAGCAAAGTAGTCTGGGGGACTCAAATCCGGAGAAAATTGGGAATGGCTCAACTGAGTTACACTTTTTTTAGTCAGAAACTGCTAAGCAACAGTGGCCGCATGTGGCCGGGCAGTATCGTGGAAGAAAAAGTTATGGTCTTTGCCTAATTATGGCCTCACACGTGCAATACGTTCCCATAAATGGCCCAAAATTTGTTTGTAAAACTCGACATTGACAGTCCGATCTTTCGGAACAAATTTTTCGTGAATGTTTCCTTTGTCATCGAAAAAAACTTCAACTTTTGAACCCGACTTTTTTTTAAAGGAATCTGCCGATTGGTTTCCGGGTCACAGGTGAAGCACTAACTCTCGTCACCCAAATCGAATTAAAAAATGTGGATCATTTCGAGTAGATATTCGTCGTGAGCGAGGCGTTGTTCCTTTGGTTCGCATTGTTTGCGGCACGCGAAGAATTTTCTCTTCTGCAAATCTGCACGCAATATGCGTTAAATGGTGGTTTTTGGTATCCCAATTTTCTCCTCTATCAACTTGCACGAATATCAACGATCGGCTTTCAAATTATCGTGTTTTCGTGGTCACTGATCGGCCACTCCTCTCTTCGTCTTCTATGTTCTCTCTACCGTCGATAAACGCGGCATACCGACAAAATGTTGTTGCACGAGACACACTTCTCGTATCGGTTCGTAAGCAACCTTTCTAACAAATGTCAAAACCGGCTTCGGAGAGTACTAACCGAGACATTTCATCTGATACTCCACACTACTATATTTGGTAAAAAAAAATTTACACTCTCCTTTTGCTTGTATGGGGATCCCCCCTTAAATTCGATGGAGAACGATGTGACTCACTGTATGCGTGAGCGTTCACAGTTCTCTCCTTCCCACCAAACTTGGGGTCAATCGCTATAATCGTTTCCGACAAAAATGCGTGCGACAGACAGACAGACATGCATATAGACAGACCGACAGACAGATAGCAACCCGATTTTAATAAGGTTTTATTTTACACAAAACCCTAAAAAGTAGACATTCTCGAGATGCTTTCATGTTTTTTTTTTTCTTTCGTTCCCTCTATAACCACAATCACGTTCAAAATTGAAATGACACCTTTATCAAAAGTAAGACGGTTTATACTCTATTATCCAACACCACAACTGCCACTCGAGGGTGATTTGCGACACCAAGATTTGCAACCAATTTCAGGTTTTTGTGATCCGACATTTCATTTGCAAAAACCTAATACTTTTTTACCTTTGTGGCTTTCCATTTGCATCCATCCTTTCGGAAGTTTTATCACGATGTCCGCTTCCAATTTTCTTTTGAATTCTATATCATTCTCATTTCGTCTTCCTTCCTCTTTTTCTCTCTCTTCTGTTTCTCTTTCCTTCTCTTTCTTTTTCTCGTTCTATTTCTTTTCATTTCCTCTCTCCCTCTCTTCTTTTTCTTCTTTCTCTCTATCTTTCCTTCCTTTTTCCCTCCCTCTTCCGTTCCTCGTTTTGTCTCTTCTTCTTTCCTTTTTCTCTCATTGTTCTTCTTTTCCAATTCCAATTCTCTTTCCCGCTCTACCTGCCTCTTTTTTTCTCTCTCTTCCTGCCTCTTTTTTTCTCTCTCTTCCTGCCTCTTTTTTTCTCTCTCTTCCTGCTTCTTTTTTTCTCTCTCTTCCTGCCTCTTTTTTTCTCTCTCTTTCTTTTTCTCTCTATTTCTTTTTCTCTCTCTCTCTCTCTCTTTTTCTCTCTCTCTTTCTCTCTTCTTTTTTTTCTTTCTCTTTTTCTCCCTTCTTTTTTTTTCTCTTTTCTTACCTCTTTCTCACTGTTTGCTCTCGTTCTTTTACTCCAATTTCCTTCTCCCTCTCTAGATCTCCTTTTTCTCTCCCCTTTTTCCCGCCTATATCTCTCTCTCCATCTACCTCCCTCATTTTTTCTCCTTTATCTTTTCTTCTCTTTCCTCTCTCCTTCCCTTTCTTCCTCCTCCTCCCCCCTCTCCTTTTCCATCATCTCTACCTTTCTCTTTCTTCTCTCTCTTTTCCTCTTGACTTTCCCTTTCTTCCACTATCCTATCTTGCTCTCTTTTCTTTTTCTTCCTCTCTTGCTCTCTCTTTTCCTCCCTCTTTCTCCCTCTTCCTCCCTTTCATTTCTCTATCTTTCCACCACACTCTTTCGCTCTCCTTCCACCGCTCACTTTCCCCCCTACTCTCTTTTTTTCACTCCTATCTCATTTCTTTCTCTCTGCTGCTTCCTCCTCGCTTATTCTCTTCTCTCCTTCCCACCTATCTATCTCTCCGTCTAGTTCCCCTTCTCTTTCTCCCTCTTCCTTTTCTTTTCTTCTCCCTTTTCCTCTCTCCTTCCTCCATTTCTTCCTCAATCCTTTTTCTCCTCTTCGATCTTCTCTACTTTTCTCTTTCTTCTCTTCCTATCACTCTTGCCTTCCCCTCTCTTTCTTCATCCTACTTTGCTTCTTTTTCTCGTCCTTCTTGCCCCCATCTCTCTTTTCCTCCACCTTCCTCCCTCTTCTTCTCTCTTCCTCTCTCTCTCCGTCCCCCTTTCTTCTCTCTACCTTCCTCTCTCCCTTTTCCCTCTCTCTTCCTCCCTCTCTCTCTTCTTCCCTCCCTCTCTCTATTCTTCCCTTCCTCTCTCTTCTTCTTTCTCTTCCTCTCTCTTCCTCCCTACCTCTATCTCTTCCTCCCTCCCTCTCTCTCTCTTCCTCCCTTTCTTCCTTCCTCCCTCCCTCCCTCTCTTCCTCCCTCCCTCCCTCTCTTCCTCCCTCCCTCCCTCCCTCTCTTCCTCCCTCCCTCCCTCTCTTCCTCCCTCCCTCCCTCTCTTCCTCCCTCCCTCTCTTCCTCCCTCCCTTCCTCTCTCCCCCTCTCTCTTCCTCCCTTCCTCCCTGCCTATCTTTCTACCTTCCTCCCTCCCTCCCTCTCTTCCTCCCTCCCTCTCTCTTCCTCCCTGCCTATCTCTCTTCCTTCCTCCCTCCCTCTCTTCCTCCCTGCCTATCTCTCTTCCTTCCTCCCTCCCTCTCTTCCTCCCTCCCTCCCTCTCTTCCTCCCTCCCTCTCTCTCTTCCTCCCTCCTCTCTCTCTTCCTCCCTCCTCTCTCTCTTCCTCCCTCCTCTCTCTCTTCCTCCCTCCTCTCTCTCTTTCTCCCTCCTCTCTCTTTTGCTCCCCCTTTCTCTTCTTCGATTGCAAGCCTCCTCTGCATCAATTTTAATCAACTTGCTGACCATCTTGCTGTTTCTGTTCACATTTTGACGATTTATTTGATCCTGTTCCCATGTGATTCTATCAAAATCTCTTCAGATAAATCTTACTGAATAAGAGTGGAAGCCCATGAAAGATAAGTTCGAACCACTTGGCAACGGGGACAATGCCACAAACGAACGATTTATGAATTAGTCTAAAAAGAAGTTTCCAAGCTAATGAGCTACTCTACCTTACGAATCCAACATGAGATTTTGTCTGAGAGGAAGTAGGAGGGTCTATAGATATCTCTCTACATATGGAACATACTTATTAACTCAACACTGAACAGACTAAGATGCAGTTGAAAATTGCGAACCAATTTTACTGCATGGCTAGCTAAAATCACGTGTATATGTCCACATATCGTATAAAAGATAAAGAAAAAAGATCCAAGATGACCTTGTCCTTCAACCGTTAAGCTTACGCCTTCTCCCCTAAAAATTTTTTAAACACCAGATTGAGCGAGATAAGTTATACTCATAACAAGAAAGATTGATTTTTTGTTGGGTAAGGTTATGTTATATTTATCCTAAGGTCGAATTTCATTGGTCAACTACCTGAAAACCATGTCAAAGATAAGGAGTTGACCATCATCCTGGAGTAAGCGACTAGTTTCATCTGAAAATGGGCGATTTTAGGGTTTGGAAGAGCTTACCAGTTTTGCGGTGAGGCTTATATTTTGGAAACCTATGGTTACCGCTTGCCCTGGGTTAGGAATTTGGTAGGAATGTTAAGATTTTAGTGATACAAAAAATCTTCAAAATCAAATCAAAAGCTACAAGATTTCAAGATACATTTGTTATTTGTTGTACAATCTGATAGCACCAGATATTTGGCATGTTAATAAAAGTTACGCTAACCTTTCCTTGGACTCACCCTGAAGCTATTGTTCTGAGACATTCATTTTGCATTCAGTTTTCTTGAAAAAGTGCTAGAATTACACAGAAAAGAATGTGCATATGTGCTTTCAGTTTGACTAGCTTTAAAGCTATGTTCAGACTTTGCATTCAGCTATGCCTTCGGGCATACTTAGGCCTGGAGCCCCTAGATGAGGTAGTTATTTTTGTAATATGCGGAATAAGTCTCCATATGTGAACCGGTGTAAGGTGCCAATTGGCTTTCTCTAATCTAGCTTCTAGTGTGAACGCACAGTTAGAACTAGAACACAAACATCTTTGTCCATTTTTATTTCTTTCAACAATAACAAGCAAATTTCAATGCAAACTTTCTGCTCACTGATTTCCTACTGTAAGACTTTGAGCTCAATTACCTTGAATATAAGACACGGCATGGGAGGGGGGAGCTACATATATGAAAAAAACATGATGCGGTGAACAAGACTTGAAATTCCAAAATCGTGAAAGTCTCAAATGTCTTTTGAATCTCAAATGGAAATGAATATATACGGATGCCCATAGGAGTACCGGGAGTACCATTTTGATATGCGATACACATGTGAAGTAAAAGCTGCTCGTATGTAATGCAGTTTCTTCACCTCTTCACATTTCGGACTTACTGGAATTATTCAGGCATTGTTTTCACGTTCGTCGATAGACTTCACCTATTCAGGTATTGTATATCGACCAGGCGTGAATATGACAAATACAATGAGAAAGGTGCAATGTTTATTGGTAACAAGATTAATGCAAGCAACTTACCCAACTAAGTAGGGATCGAATATCACTTTCTTGATTCGTATTCAATTGGCTTGATCCGCCGAGAAATATGGTAAAAAGATACTTCCCAACCTAAGCCGATAAATGGATTTGTGACTATCTTGTTCCGGGTCATTTAATAGTTCCAAATGAAGACGAACTCCTCATCGTCAATATCATCATCAATTTGCGAATAATTACCAATGCCTCTGTCATAAATGTATAATAACCGGAAAAGGGTTAGCGTCGACCAAACCGGAAAATAGCGCTCAATAAAACACAATTCTTTCTCCTTCTGGATATGCGTCTGGAAGTCCACAAATAGCTGCCAACAAAAAATAAATTGGAAGTGAATTCTTTGCATACTGAATCGATTCAATTTATTTATTAAAAGGTCATTGAATCGATTGATGACTTCCCCCCTAATGTAATGGTTGTGTTCTCTACCTACGCCATTTTTCGTGACTTAGTTTATTTTTTTCTCATTTAAGAGGATGTAAATCTAAATAATAAATTGTATAGTGAGGATTACAAGTAGCAGATATTTAGTGTACGAAGTGAGAACCACTTTGTGAGATCAGGTGCTAATATTGTCTTAAGACGTATGAAGCAAGCCAAGTCCAAGGCTGTTTACTTTTCATTTACGATTTTAGCTGGGTAAACACACTGATGGGAGGCTAGGTGATGTCACGGTATATTTTCGAATTAATCCGAATAATTGATGTTTGCATCAGGAACGAAACCATTTATGTGACGTATATAATATTGAGGCGGCAATCCACAAAGGAATCACCCTATCGTACGCTTCCCTTTCAAGATTTTGAATTGGAGAAGCATCTTTGTCGTAGGTTGTTTACTGAATTTGAAGCTCCCGCTTATTTTTTCATTAAAAGATAAATATATGTTTAGATATTTTGTTTTTAATGTATCATGGAATGTCTCTCGATTGGGTTCTTTACAAAAACTCGCAATCCGTAAGAACTCATCTTGGCTGACAATCCAGTGAGATATCCATTTTCGCCACTTGGTGCAGACTAGAAACTTTGGTTTGGTAATCCGTGGACCATCGACCAAAACAAGTGGTAGTCTAATGGGGGAATGTCTGGTCAATACACCGAGTATTCGTAGTGGTTCCTGGATCGCTTTCGCAACATGCGGCCTTGCATTATCGTCCTGGAAAATTACCTTGTCGTGTCTGTCCTTCCATTCTGGCCGTTTTTCTTGCAGTGCTGTCGGTAAAGATCTGTCGTAACCGTTTGACCAGGCTTCAAGACCTCGTGGTGGATCACTCCTTTCTGGTTCCACAAGATGCACAACGATGTTTTCTTACCGTAGATGTTCCTATTTGGCTGGAATGTTGATAGTTCGCATCGTAAAACCCATGACTTTTTGCGCTTCGGATTGTCGTTCGTCTTTCATACCTTCCAAGAAGAATTTCGCAGACTTGCAGATGTCTCCCAATGGCTCTCTCAGAGAATTCATGTCACATCAATTTCCCTTCTTTCTGAATTTTTCCCATGGCTTTTAGGCGGTATACAAAAGACGATCGATCGACTCCCAATGCATCAGTATGTGTGTGTGTGTGTGTATGGTGGGGGAGAAGCTACAGCTTCTGAGCACTCAGGCCGTGTTGGCCCATTGTACTCGCCTCCCCCGTCTAACGGAATATTCCGGATTCGTTAACGTATCGCAGGATTTCCGTTAGTGGATGTGATGCTATCTGTCGCAATTGGAGGACATCGGCACCAAAGATCTGATGCCTGATGCGTCCATAGGCGGAAATGAACATAGGAAATGCTCCGTGGATTCCGCTTCCTCATTACAGGAGGGACACGTATCATCTTCGGTAATTCCTATTCTGAACATATGCCCAGCTAGTGAATTATGGCCTGTCAGAATGCCCACAATACACATGCAAGTCTTCCTGCTTTTCGACAGGATAAACTTTGCGGTACGTATGTTGGGTTCTGGCAGGAAAAGTTTGGTGTGTCGAGCAGCATTTAAGCTCTGCCACCTGTCGTTATGGGAAACTTGTTCCCAGTTTTTGAAAACAGATTTAGCCAATGCTACTGATACCCCAATTACTGGCTCCGGTCCCGGCATAGGGGAGATTGACTCCTCTTTCGCTAAAGCGTCCGAGATTTCAATTCCCTCTATGCCACAGTGACCAGGTACCCAGAGTAGTTCCACCGTATTGAATCTAGACATAGAGTTTAAACGGTTTCTGCATTCCTGAACGATTTTCGAGGTGATCAAAGGACTGCTCAATGCCCTCAGTGCAGCTTGACTGTCACTGCAGATTGCGATGCGCCTGCCCTTCAACCGCTCGTCAATCACCCAGTTTGCCACCCTTAGGATCGCATAAACTTCGGCTTGAAAAACCGTTGCATATTGTTCCAAAGGAAAAGCCCACTTCTCGTTTTTATTCGAGAGGTAGACTCCGGCTCCAGAACCCTCTTCTGTTTTTGAGCCATCGGTGTAGAAGACTTCCGTATATCCCGCCACGCATTCCTCTGGGTCTTCCCAGTCCTCTCTACGCTTCAGGGTAACTACATATCTTCTACCAAACAGATGTATGGGGACACGAGAATCGGAAGGCATTGTAAGAACTGCATTTAGTCCTCCCAGTAACTCTTCCAATGCTCTGTGCCCCACACATCCGTTGTTTTCCCGTAGATCTAATCGAATTAGCCTATGAACTGCTCTCATTGCAGTGCTTTGAATAAATATATCCAGGGGCTGCAAATTGAGTAGTGCATTCAGAGCTGCGCCGGATGTCGTGCTCATGGCACCAGTGATACCCAGACAAACAGTTCTTTGCAGTGCGTCTAGTTTACGGTGAAAACCTTTTTGTCTCACCTTAACCCACCACACTACGCATGCATAAACGAACATCGGCCTAATGATGGCAACATATATCCACATTACCACATGAGGCCTGAGTCCCCATGTCGAGGCAAAGGTCCGTCTGCACAGCCCATAAGCTGTGAGAGCTCGTTTCATCTTTACCTCTACATGTTTGTTCCAAAGAAGTTTTTTATCTAGAGTGGCCCCCAGATATTTCACTTCTTCGGAGAGTTGAAGGGTAGTACCCCTCATCTCAGGGAGACAAAGTCCATCCAGTTTTCTCCTTTTTGTGAATAAAACCATTGTGGTTTTATTTGGATTAACTGACAAACCATGTCTAAGGCACCAGCTGTCTATCAAATCAACGGCACGCTGTATATTCCTACACACCGTTCCAAGATCCCGATCAACAGCAAGCACAGCCACGTCATCAGCATAAGCTTGAGCGTGTATTGGCAAATTTTGCAATTCGAATAGCAGCGAGTCGATCAGCATACTCCACAGAAGCGGCGAAAGCACACCTCCTTGGGGGCAGCCCTTCGTCGCTTCTGTAGTCAGGTAGCGATCGACCCCTACCTCAGAGCATAACAATCTTTGCATTAGCATAGCATGGATCCACTTAATTAAAGCATCATCAACACCATGCGCTCTGGCGGCATCACAAAGTTTTTGAAAAGGCGCACAGTCAAAAGCCCCTTCAATGTCCACGAACACCCCCATTGCGTACTCACCATTCAAAGTTGCATCCTCTATCTTTGTGACCAAAGAATGAAGAGCAGACTCACAGGACTTCCCACGTTGGTAAGCATGTTGGTTTTCACTAAGTGGGTGTGACCTAAGTGCGTTTCCACGAATGTGACGCTCCACCAGTCTCTGCAAACATTTCAGCAAGAATGAAGTCAAGCTGATCTGTCTGAATTTCTTTGGATTAGAATAATCACCTTTCCCAGGTTTCGGTATGAAAACTACCTTAACCTGTTACCAAGAAGAAGGCACGTAGCCCAGAGCAAGACATCCTCGAAAAATATTTCTTACAGGTCGCTCTAAATGCTCCATACCCTCCTTTAGCATTGCCGGATAGATGCCATCCATGCCAGGTGCTTTGAAATGTTCAAAGGACAGTATGGTAGCTCTCACCTTTTCATGGGTAACAACCGCTTTCGCAGTGTTCCAGTTCCCCTTGCAACGCTTGCGTGTTGAAGGGGTTGCAAGAACCGCCAACTCTCCCCCTACCAGTTCTCTCACCCGTTCTCCCGGGTGGTGTACTTCCAGGAGGGTCTGTACTGAGTCCAGTCTGGAGCTCGTGAAAGTACCGTCGGGTTTTCTAAGAGAATCCAACTTGGCCGACTCATCCCTTTTGAGGACTCTGCACAGCCTTGAAGTCTCCCTTTCGCCTGCCAGTTCCTCACAGTACGCTCTAAAGGAGTCTCGTTTCGAGCACCTCACGACCCTCTTATATTCACGTTGTGAGTTCCTGAAATTTAACCAGTCTTCCTCCTTGTTACTTTTGCAAGCACGATTTAGAAGTCGCCTGGTTGATGTCCTGAGTTTTTGCAGTTCTCAGTTCCACCAAGGAACCGTTTTCCCGCTTTGGCCTCGGAAAATAGGACAAACCTCTTCATAGCACTCTAAAAGTGTGCAGTTCAGAGTTTCCAATTCACGTTCCAGAACCAAAGAAATCCTTAGTCGCGTAAGGAACTGCACTTTATTGCCAAGAAATTCACTGAACTTTGTCCAATCCGTTTTCCTACGGTTTCGTTTTGGACTACAAACTGTTCGCCCGCAATAGTTACATTTAATTCTAGGTATCGGTGATCTGACAGTGAGACCTCGTCTAGCACTCGCCAGTGTGTAATCAACTCTAACAATTTTGGGGTACAGATTGTTAGGTCAATTACTTGGCTTCTTCTCGGTCCCACGAACGTAGGGGCGCACCCTACGTTTGCAGTCATAAGACCAGCTGAAGTGATGAAATCAAATAGCTTCTCTCCTCTTGGATTGCATTTGCTACTGCCCCACCAAATATGCTGAGCATTCGCATCGCAACCTATTAAGAGTTCGAGACCACTTGATTCTGCATACGCCACCAGATCCCTAAGTTCTTGCGTCGGTGAAGGATACAAAGAATCATAGGGTAAATAAGCGGAGGCAACTATGATGTTTTTCCTGTCGCCATTTATCTGGTATTGTATGATGACCGTAGCTAAGTCCTGGGAACAATATTGTCTCAGCATAGTTGCCTCTAACCGTCTTGACATCAGGACGCAAGCTCTCGGTCTTATGGATCTTTCGCCGTAGAAGATCCTAGCCCCCTTTACTGGTCCAATGCCACAGATTCTGTTAAATCGAACCCACGGTTCTTGCACCAGATATAGGGGCTATAGGGGAAATCCTGCAGCTTTGTCATTCTCGCTGCCAACAGGTAGGAGGGAGCTTTGGCATGCTGCAGGTTGATTTGACCAATCTTTATGTTTTTCGACATAAACTTAGTCTATTGTCGCTGACAGAAGAGTCTGGTGCGTCCAGTGTGGATCTTACCGGGGTTTCCAGTTTATTCCCACCTTCCGCCGGAGATTCCGCTTCCTTGTGTCCGATTTCTCTGGGCGTTACCGCGCCTAGTGGTACAGCCACGTCCATGTCCTCATTCCCAAGGTGCTTCATCTTCCTTCGCAGTGCTCTCTTCTGCCGTCGGCTTCGGGCCTTTCCAGGTTCACGGTGTCTGGACCGCTTGGATCCATTTCCACACACCGGCGTTAAACCAGTAGCGTCCACGTCACCAGCTTTCCGTTCTTCCGCTCTTCTTGGTAAGGATGAAGGAGAAGGTTCTGACAGGCAGAATTCAGCCGTAGTTGGATTTCCAGTTTCTCCCAATTTGAAAGTTTCCGTACTTTCCTTTCTGGCTAACTTCGCCGTAGGTACCAAGTGCAAACTTTCCACTGAGTCGGAAAGCATGCCTTCTACAGATTGATCTGTAGGCCAGTATGAATGTGGCGAGGCCTCCAAAATCCGCGCCTCGGCCGCGACATGATTGCTCACGGTCGCGGGTGGATTCGAAGTCTGTGACTTCTTACCACTTGGAGAGTTTAAATCCATCGTTTCCATATTCATATTTTTGGACACCCTTAGTGTAGTAGTAAACTACTACAGGCTCCCCCACCACGACAAGGTGGTGTCCGATGGGGAGAATGCATCAGTAAGCTGCTATTGTGTTTGACAGAAGTCTGCATTCAATACCGCTTACAATTTTGCCTCTTCAGTCGTCCATGGTCTTTGTCTTCTACACTGAACTCACCATCTTCCAACCGCTGAACCAAGGGCGAGGTAGGTGAAATGCATTTACGCACAAAGTGTGGGATTCCTGTCTCATCCATCACGTCCTTGCAATAAATGCAGCCGAGCGACCCTAAGTACCCATGTCCGCTGGGCAGCTGGGTTAGGTAATAGTCAACCTCACCGTTGTTTCGATTGAACCTCGGCCGCATGTTTTTTATGAGATGCACAGTCCATCTACCTTTCGCTTCTCTTACCCAAGATTGGCCTTGAGAAGTGGATATTCGGTGATGAATACTAGTTTGCGTTCCCACTTCTTACGGATGGAAGAATCCAAAAGTGACGCACGATATAGTGGATAAGCGAATAGCCTCAGATCCCGATCTCTGGACCAAGAACTCTGAGCGCGATCTTCTTATACCCAGTTAATTGTTAACTTGACTTTAAATTTTGGAGATGCCCCTGAAGGAGTCGATCGAACTGAATAGAGATTAAGAAATGTGTGACACCTTAAGGATATTATCAGTGAATAGTATTTTCCCTTTTCAAATCATTCTTTTAATTTCCCATGAAATGCTCACTGTAAATAATCTATACAGCACATTCCAATAAATATACATGGGATGATTTTGAAAAACAATGAGCAACGTAGAAGGCAAGCTTATCGGCCGATAAAAAGGCATATGTGTGCAATCCTTATATGACTTGATAACCAAAAGAAATTTATTAAAGTATTTTTATGCTATTCGTAAAAGTCATGTGGGAAAGTTCCTTAATCATCGTCGACGCCAAGGATTCGTCATATCTTTCTAAAACAAGGGATTGAAAGGGCAAAGAATAGCGGAAGTAAAAAAAGCAGAGCGTATTTTCTGAAATTTCGGAATGAAAAAGCTGAAAATAATTATAATGTGAACCCTCCATAAAAATACCCTTCAACCAAATCTAATAACAGTATATTATGATGAGTGGAAACTCTCCTCATGCATACACGAAGGTGGAAAATCTTGGAAAGATACGTCCGGCCAGCTTCGCTGCACAAATACCGAAGCTACAGCGGGCGGACCCACTAAAAATCAACCCCGGTCTCTGCAGTCCCAGCCCCGCGAGACCACCATTTAGGTATGATTTGTTGGTATTCGTCTTTCTCCTGCTTTCGGCTTTCCTTCTTTGTTCCTTCGGCAACTCCGCCTGTATTTACACGATTGCGGAGCAAACCGTAAGCCGGTTCTCATCGGACCTCATCCTCTCCGCAACTAACTGGCCATTCCAAATCTTGGGCAGTGAAACATTACATGCTGTGGATCTTCCGATATGCCACCGCATCTAGAACAGTTCGGAGAATCATTCAATCCAAAACGGTGCAGATAGTGTCTGTAGCAACCACCATATCCCGTGAGTATCTGGGTAATGTGGTAGTTGGTCTCCCCATGTTTCCGCTCAAGCCACACCCTAATGTTGGGAATGAGCCTGTGTGTCAACCGACCCTTCGTAGACTCGCACCATCTGCGTGCCAGAGATCATGCGACTCTGTCCTTGCCGCATTTCTACGCTCTGTGTGTCGGTCCATACATCTTGCATGGTACAATACGTTCATTTCTTTCGCCAGAGTATCAACAGGGACCATGCCTGCCTCCACCAATTCCGTTTCATCTGATGTGGTTCTAAAAGCACAGCAAACCCTCAAAGCCATCAGCCATGACAAATTGATCAAATGTAAGATTGTCTATACTCGTATTATCTGAAACCATCAGTGCCACTTGGGAGTCATTTGAGTCACCAAAATCGCAATCAATTTCGTGTCATTGTGAAATCCGGCATTTCATCTGTAACAACCTAATACTTTTCTGCCTTTGTGGGTTTTCATTTCACTTCTTTTAGATGTTTAACAACGACGTCCGCTTCATTTTTTTTTAAGTCCAAACTATTCACTTTTTATCTTCCTCCTTTTTTTCTCACTCTTCCTTTTCTCTTTCTCTCTCTTCCTTTTCTCTTTCCCTCTTTTCTCTTTCCCTCTCTCTTCCCTTTCTCTTTTCCTCTTCGTTCCCTCTCTTCCCTTTCTCTTCCCTCTCCCTTCCTTTCTTCGTTCTTCTCTCTTCTTTTTCTTCTTTCTTCTCCTATCCTTTTCTTCTTTCCTTCTCTCTTCCCTTTCTCTTTGCCTGTCTCTTCCCTTCTTCGTCCTTTCTCTTTTTCTTCTATTTTCCGCCCATTTTACCTCTTTTTCCAATTTCAATTCTCTTTCTCTCTCTCTCTTTTTTTCTCTGTCCTACTTAGTTTAATTTAGTTTACTGGGGGAAGCCGCAGCTCTGAGCACTCAGAAGCAGAATGTGTGCTGTCTTACTTTCTTTCTCTTTGTTTTTCTTCTTTTACCCTCCTTTCCTCCTCCCTCTCTACTTTTATCTTCATTCTGCCCTCTTTTTCTTTTCTCGCTTCCCGTTTCTTCCTGCCTATCTTTCTTTCCTCCCCCTCTACCCCTCGTTTTTTCCTCCTTCCTTTTTCTTCTTTCTCTTTCTCCCTCCTCCTCCCTCCCTCTCTTTGCCTATCTTCTCTTCTTTTCTCTCTTTCGCTCTTGCACTCCCCTCTCTATTATTATACTCCCTTGCTTCTTTTTCTCTCTCTTTTCTTCCCTTTCTCTCTGTTCCTCTTCCTTTGTTTCTCCCTCTCTCCTCCTTCCCCTTTCTTCCTCTCTCTCTCTTTCTCCTTCTATTCTTTCTGACTTTCTTCTTCCCCTTTCTTTCTTTCTCTTCCTCTTCCTCCCTCTTTCTTTCCCTTCCTCATCCTTCTTTCTTTCTCTCTCATTTTTTGTCTCTTCCTCCCCCTTTTTCTCTTTTTTCTTCCCCTTTTCTCTTCGTTCCTCTTTCTTTCTCCCCCCCCCCCTCCGTCTTTCTTTCTCTCCATTCCTCCCTCTTGTTTCTTTCTCTCGTCCTCTTCCTTTCTTCCTCTCTCTCTCTCCCTTCTCCCTCTCTCCCTCCCTCCCTTCCCTCTCTCCCTCCCTCCCTTCCCTCTCGCCTTCCCTCCCTCCCTTCCCTCTCTCTCTCCCTTCCTTCCTTCTCTCTCTCCCTCCCTTCCCTCTCTCCCTCCCCCCCCCTCTCTCTCTTTACGAATTTAGCCTAAAAGGAAATTTCCGGGCTGATGACCTAGTCTACCTTACGAACCCAACAAGGGGTTTTGTTTGAAAAGAGGTAGGAGAGCCTACAGATCTCTCTCTACATATGAGGTCTACTTATATACTCAACAATGAACAGATTAAAATGGATCTGAAAATTTGGAATGAAATTGACGGCGTGCTTCGCAAAAATCACGTCGACAAAAAGAAAAAGATCCAACCTGGTCTCGTCAGGCAGGCTTACGCTTCCCCGCAACATTTTTCCAAGTCCTGCGATGGCACTGGCTGCCTTTTTGCATGGATATTCCAGGTGTTCCCTAAAACTCAATTTGGTGTCAATCATTACCCCCAGGTATTTGATAGCTGGCTTTGATACGACCGTATATCCATCGACTTCCACTTTCACAGTGTTATTTTTCCTGCGATTGATTATTAAGACCGCTTGCGTTTTCGCGTCCTCCAAGATCAGCCCGGCTCTTTCTGACCAGGACTTTATTGCTCTTACTGTTTCCGTCGTAGACCACCACATATTCTGGGTATTTGGCTTTAAGAACTGCAGCTAGATCATTAGCAAAGCTAACAATCGTAGTTCCCTCTGGGACGGGAAGAGCAACCACCCGATCCTTGTGGTACCCCGGGTGCAACAATGTACTCTTTGAGGCCCTATCCTTCCCGTACCAGATACTCTCTCTATAAGAGATACTTTTCCACCAAATTCGGTAAATACCCGGGGACACCTATGTCAGTCAACGCCCCTTTGATTCTGTTTCAGTTGGCCGAGTTGATTACATCTTAGAAATGACATGTTTGACTTACTTTTCTCAATAACAAAAAGTCAATGGTCTGTCTGGCGACAAATTGTCTGCTCCATTTTGCTTTCTTTCATATTTTCATTATTTTTAAGAGTCATGTATCCATAAACGAACTTGAAATGGTGTCTACGGTCATAACTCACTCCAAAGATGATTTTCTTAAAAATATATTTGTATACCATACGCCAACGCATCCAGACTGAGGAAAAAAGATCTCCAAATCGGTTCTCAATTAGGAAATACTTGCTTTCCCAAAAAAGGTTGATATAAAGAGGGGTTTGAATATTTTTCAACGAATAGCGCAATACAACCCATAAAGCGATTGTTCTCGATTCATTTCAATTTTAGTAAGAAACTTCAACGTTTGTTGGAAGAAGATACATTTAAACATTCAATTCTTTCCATGAATAATTACAGTGCATTCTTATAAATCATAAACAGTTCAATTAGAGAGCTTGCCTGGAACGGGCCTGCTCTAAACAGATTGATTCATTTCAAAACAATAAGTGCCATAAAATATCCAATGATTGTGTTTTTCAACAAAGTGCCTACTTATGAAACACCAAAACTGAACAGAAACACATAAACAACAATAAATTATGTCTTCCTTCAAACATCAGAGACGTCCAAGTGTTTCGGATTGGTTCTCATCCCTGCGTAGACAGCCCAAGAGCAAAAAACTAGGATCTGCACCCAGCAAAGGATTGCAACGAAGCTGTATTGATTTATCTGGCTCAAACAGCACGTTCTACAATGATGTTTACGAATACAGCGACGATAAAAGTTTAATAAACACAAAAAATGTTCGTGATTTCTGTTCCCAATGCTGTTGCAAGACTACTTCATCGTCCGGCTCATCATCGCCCTCAGCATCACTTTCATCTGCCACAAGAAAGATTGATGATACAATGAAACTAATCCATCGCGATGAAAAGAATGAATTCAAAATTAAAACGGATCTTACAACAGATATTCAAATTTCTCAACTGCCACAGAATGATAGTGCGTTAATGTTTAAGAAGAGATCGGAATTCAAGAAAACCACCACAATGACGGTGACACGAACTACAATCCTGAAAAGGACGAATCGTGTTGGTTTGGTGTTTAATGAGAATGGTGAGCTTATTACGGATCTGGATACATTGCGGGCGAACAGTTTGAATTCGTTATTGGATGAGGATTCGTTTAGGCCACATAAATCATTTGATGGTGATTTTTTGTTCATCGATGATAGTTCATCGTGTCCTAGTGATATTAATGAAGATAGTGGGGGAAATAATGGTGATAAAGTTAGCAATAGTTGTAATAATAATAGTAGTAAAAATATTTGTCCAAAATGCTTCGGCAATTTGCAAATTTCACATGTGGATACTATGAATGCAAAAAGGATAAAGGTAAGAATAAGAATGAGTTTATTTTCCATTCTTTCTACTTTCCAGAATTTCATTGTTAAAGTAATTTTCTGAGAATATGAATATAAACGAGAGACGACACACTGAGGCTTAGTTTTGTCAACACCTTATGATATGGATAGGATAGGCATAGATTGATCTATTTTCTGGCCTACCACTTTCGGCACAATCCTGGGTCCTGCGCGGTCGACTCGTGCAAACTTACAACAATCAGTGAATTTAAACTTCTTCTTTCTTCAGACTTTGTCCCGTTTACAAGCGAGGTCGGCTGGTCGTGATCGGTTTCGCCATTTGGTTCTATTAAATGCCTCATCTGGATGCAATCGCGAAGTTTTTAAATCCCACCGTTATTTCGACCGGCCTTTTGGTCGCTTACCATCGATCTTCAGATTAATCTTGGCAAATGATTTCTCGTTACCTCGAATTACGTGGCCATACCATCGAAGACGCCTCTCTCACAGTTTTTCCACGATTGGTGGAACCTCATATCTCGGATATCCTCATTTTGGATGTGTTCAAAACGTGTCACTCCATTGGTCCAACGCAACATCTTCGTCTCCATTACCGCAGGACGCCATTCATTGTCTTTTATAGTCGGCCCACACTCAGAACTATAGAGAGCGGCAGACGGACTACATTGCAGTAAATTTTAGATTTGAGACGTGCGCTGATACGTCGATCACAAAGAACACCAGTTGTGGAACGCCACTTCATCCAGGTTGCGTTAAGGCATGAAGCAATTTCATAATGCAGTTTTCCATTGGCTGATCTAAGAGCATACTTCTGGGTATCGCATATCCCAATTTTCAGTTCTCGAAGTTGCTCAATTCCATGAAATTATTTTTCTTGCAGAAAGATTTTAATATGCAAATACTTTGGTGGAAGTTATATTAACGTTATTTATTTTATAATATAAATGTGTTAACTATAAAAGTTAAAAGAGGAACGAAGGCGGCTTACGGTTTCATATCAGAGCAGAGGCAATTCATCAGACGCTGCTTCACCTCTGCCCTGGGAGCAGGGTGATCGAAGCGATTCGTAAGTGTTATACGCTCCTTTTTATAATTCGCAAAATACAACATGGGGTCGAATTATATCGAACATAAATCCGTCCACACTTCAGACCAAAGCTTGCCCGGAACTAGACACCAAATTTGTTTAGGTAATAAGGAGTTATCTGCCCTGGTACGAAACCGTAAGCCGTCTTCGTTGCTCTTTCAATTTTTGAACTTTGGGTGTTACGCCCAAAGAGAGGGGTCCATAGACCAAAAAGAGTGGAAGGTCCCCATTTGATGCGGTCCGACATCCAGTAGATAGGGGCTTATGACTTCCCAATCCTTAAACAAAAATTCTGTAGAGTATCTTTTAGGCTCTTCCATTTCATCATTGTTTTCGTATATTTTCTATGTTTTTTGTTCACTCATTTGTATAGGGACAGTCTCTTCTTTCTCGGTATTTTCCCTGCATTTTACTTTCAGTGAGATTGGTTTTCAATATAGTTATCATCACATCTAATGCTATGCAAGTGACAAGCCCACAGCGACTGAGCAAGCGCAAAGACGATTGTGTCTGCGGTGTAACCGGGATTCAAATTCGGGGCACGAAATTATCAGCTTGCCGTTAAAATTACCCCGCCTTTTGTACTTTCACTTAAAACTAAACTTTATGTCAGTAGATGTAAATTGTTCTCTTGTTTTGAAGGTGACTTAAAAAATACCCAATTGAATTACGCTCAAGAGAAAAAAAACAATTGAAGAGCCCTTTAGAGTTAATATATCTATTCTGTATTTCAACTTATCTTTCCATACACATGATAACTCGCAGGCATGGAACTCTGCGTGAACTTTGCACTTTTTAAAAGGTTACACATTCTTATACAATTTGCTACTGGCTGATGACTTCCATGTTAATAAGATGGCGTTTGATTTTCCCAACAGTTTTTATGTCCAAATAACCAACGTTTGACCGTATGGTTTATCTAATTAGATGTACGCTATCAATCAATTGAAACCTAAATGGCTTTATGACAGACTATGTACTCGAACAATTGAGCCAGTGGAAGTAGAGAAAGCCCCAAACATCTCACCACTGCTATAGGGGTCGCAAAAATGCTGTTTCCTCACCATATGTCCGAGAAAGGTGTTGTTAGAACTCACCTTGGTATTTAGATCACCCATCAGTCTCAATGTCACCTTGAGAAAATCTCTCTTGGCCTGCATTCAAATTTCCACAACAAACCTTCTTCTCCTCTGCATCGAATGTCTCCGTTGGTGCGTAACATCAGTAGTCGCCTAATTTCTTCTCAGGTGTCGGCTTTTTCTGCCTTTGATTCATGCTTCGATATCAAATACGATATCCTCTTTGAGGAAAGTGGAGTCGCTTATTGCAAAGTTCAAGCCTTTATTGACAAGTGAGCTGTTCCTGCGTAAAGTGCTCGTTGACTCTCTGTTTGTCTTTTTTTTTTGACTGGGGGAAATCCATCATGGATACGCATCTGGAATCTAGGACACGCATGCCAGACTCTTACCGACGAAAGCCTCCCATATTTTCTTCACACTCTCCCCGCGGGACCACCGTTCCGGTATTGCTTCGCAGGGCTATTCAGTTCTTAACTGTTCACATTTAGACCGAACCTATAGAGGTAATTCTTGTACCCACCGTGTCCGGTTAAGAACTGAGTCAGATCATAACTCGTCTCATCGTAGTTCCGCATAGTCCACATACTTATGTCTGGAATAAGCCTGTGTGCCCACCGGCCATTCTCTGCCTGGTCCCATGCTGTTTGCCAAGCAACAAATGACTGCATACCCTCACTTTGCTTGTTTACGCTCGCTTCCTAATTCTCGTACAGACGACTTGCCTCATCGGTTAGAATATCTACCGGGATCATCCCCGCAATCACGCATGCCGCCTCATAAGATGTTCGGTAGGCGCAACATGTTCAAAGAGCGCTTAATCGATATGCAGCTTGAAGCTGTCTGCGATTTTCTCCGATTTTTATCGCCGACGCCCACACTGGTGCCGCGTATAAAAGTACAGAGCTGACGACTCGCGTTAAGAGTAATCACCGACTGTGCTTCGGGCCGCCTACATTTGGAAGCATCCTTGCCAGTGTTGAGCTGATAGTCGCCGTTTTCTGCCCAGTAAGCTTTAAGTGGAGTTTCAACTATGGCTGAGAGCTAACAACATGCGCCCTGATGCAAATGTCAACAGTTTTCTTTTCACCCCGCTTTGTAAAAAGCAACTCCGTCTTGTGTTCCGCAAGCTCCAGCCCGTGGTCTTTAAGCCAAGACTTGAACGCCCGTATAGTCTCGTTCGCATATATCTGTACTTCGTCGGAGTGATTGGATGTTATGACCACTCCAACGTCATCTGCAAATCCGACGACAACGGCTTGTTTAGCTACTGTAAGCCGTAAACTGCAATTATACATTCTGTTACATAAGAGCGTGGGCACTGTTACACGAAGATAAAAAATCAGAGCGTCTTGTTTCTTTTTCTGTGACATAGAGGGCACCTCAGTCCTTCATGCTTTTTGTAAAAAGTCAGCTCTCTGTCAAATTTAGTCTTCAATTGAGTGGTTTTTCGAAATGAGTGCTGTTTACGCTTCTCGCTTTGAGGCAATTTTTCTATGTTTGCATGAAAAAGGACCCAAATTAACGCAAACTGCTGCTGCGAAATATATGGGAAAGTCGAAGCAGTTCGTTAGCAAGTGGATAAATCGCTATAAAAAGGTCGGTAAGGTTGATGATTTTCCTGATCGCGGAAGTGCAAGCAAAGTTTCAAAAAAAGACGAAAAAGAGATTCTCGCATTGTTCTCGAAAGATCCAACTTTGACTTTACGTGGAGCTGCTGTGAAATTGAAAGCAAAAGGTGTTGACATATCTTACGGAACGATTCGCAGGTACTTGCTTGCCAATAAACTGAAATATCGCAGTACTTTGGAAAAACCAATGTTGAGTGCAAAACACGTTCAAAAACGAGTGGAATAGGCGAAGGAAAACTTGGACCGCGATTGGAGCAACACAATTTTTTCTGATGAATCCTCCTTCTGGGCATTTCCGAACATCAAACACGCCTGGACAACCTCCATCAGTAGGATGCTTCAACGGACTTTTAAACACCCCGTCAAGATCCATGTTTGGGGGTGCTTCTCAAACAAAGGTTTCGGTACTTTGTTCTTATTTACCGAGAATTTAAATGCCGAAAAAATGAATAAAATATATCAAAAGGCTTTGTTACCATCTGCTAAGCAATGGTATATCAAGAAAAATGAAAGCTGGATCCTTCAAGAGGACAACAATCCGAAACATCGGAGTCGAGCGTGTAGCGAGTGAAAGGCGCAAAACGAAGTTGTCACTTTAGATTGGCCATCTCAGTCACCGGATGCAAATCCCATAGAAAATGTGTGGGCTTTGATGAAAATGCAGCTTCGCAGACGCAAGCCATGTAATTTAGATAAACTTTCTCGACAAATTCGGAAAATTTGGAGGTCTTTTCGGGTAGAATATGCAGAAAAACTAGTGGAAAGTATGCCCCGACGGTGCCAGGCCATAATTGACAATACAGGAGATTGGACTTGCTACTAAGGTATTTGCATTGAGTATTGACGACCAAATTATCAATAAATTTGCGAATTTTCGAAAAATTAATTGTTGTTATTATTTAACAGTGACCACGCTCTTATGTAACAGACTGTACATTAAGTTCCCAAGCAGAGGGCCCAAAACCGACCCCTGCGAAACTCCTGCCGTTATTACATACACCTTCGACCTTTCGTCGGTATCATAAAGTAGCTTCCGCTGTCGGAAGTAATCGAAGATTATATTTAATAAATATTTTGGTGTTTGTGTCAAGGACCTTGCTTATTGTATTCAGAAGACAGATACGTCTATAGAATATTGGTTCACCTATCGGCTTACCTGTGTTCAGTATCAATACAAGCTTTTGTATACTCTGCGGGGAAGGACCTTTCTTTTAGGCATTCTGTGAATATCCGTGCGAACATGCTTGGTGCGATTCTCATTGCCAGTTTCAACGCCTTGTTGGGGATTCGATCAATGCCGGGGGCTGTGGCATCCCGGACCTTTTCACTCCATCCAAGATTTGGTTACTGGAGGTATGTCTTTGGCGCTCATTGGTATCATTGGGAAGATTGTTTCCGGATGTTGGGGGAACAATGTCGAAACTATCTCCCACAATAATCTAGGGCACATAATAGGAGGGGACCTTTTGCGTTTTATTGCCGACATAACGAACTTGTACGCTCCTCCCCATGGTTTTGAATCTGCCTCATCACAGGGTCGCTTGAAGTAATAATTTTTACTTTTCGTGATGGCCCATTGCAACTTTTTTCGTGTCTGTTTATATACGAGGTACCGTTGTTCATACTCTGGCATGTTTCTTCGGCGTTGACTCTGCCTTCTGGCCTTCAAGCATTCCGTACGACATTTCGCTGTTTCAGTGCTCCACTAGTAGTTAGGGTTGCGCTTCCAAGAGGATGCACGTCTTGGCATGGAGCGTCACATGCTTGGTATATCTGTTGGGACAGCTGCGATGCTTTTTCAACGGTCGTTCCAGTAAAATCAGTGTTCCACCGCAATACCTCCAGAAATGTATCCTCATCAAGTGCTCTTGATAACCAGCCGGTTTCTGCTTTCTTCAGGTGAGGGTTTACGGTTCTGGGTCCCTTATCAATAGTAATATATATCGCCTGGTGGTCGCTATGCGTGTATTCTTCGCTAACATGCCAATGTAGATGCTTGCAAAAGTAAGATTACAACGGAGCCTAGGTCTCCATGCCTGAAGGTGTTTACGCTTCCGATGTTAACCAGGGTAACGTTTAGGCAGGAGAAAACCTCAAGTAGGATTCTTCAACTTCCATTTGTTTTCTGGTGTCGCCACTCCATTGTCCAAGCGTTGAAGTCACCAGCAATCATTTGCGGGGTTGCGATTTTTGGCGTCTCTCGCCAGTCTATCTGGCATGTTGCAATACTCTGGTATTGTCATACTTGGGGCGGCATAACAGCTGTATATGTAGATGTCATCGATCTTAACCCTTACAAAATCGTGCTCGCAGTGCTTTATTGCTTGCTGTAAGGCTCGATTACCGCAAGCCCACATCGCAGCCTTTCCACTTACGTCTGCTTCCCAGACGCCGTGATGGAGGCTTTTGTATTGCTCGTAGACAATAGCAAGATCGATTTCCTCTTCATACACTTTCTCTGCTAGCAGGTCCTTGGCGGCTTGGCGGTGATTACGCTTGATGACTCTCAATTACGTAGGGTACTTAAAATTATCCTTTAGGCTGGACACCTGATGCTATCCGTTTGTGGTTTCAATCGCGATTTTTGGTTTCCCTGCATAGAAGGCTGTGAGGGTTTTTACTGCAGTCCTTCGCGAAATGATTTTCCTCTCCACATCTTCGGCATAGTTTAGATCTATCAATGGTGCTAGTGCAGTTCTTCGCCATATGTCCGAATCCGAGGCATTTAAAACACTTTTTTTCGTCTGTCTGTCTGTCACGCGCATTTTTCTCGGAGACTGTTGCAGCGATCGACACCAAATTTGGTAGAAAAATGGAAACTGTGAAATCTCACGCATACAGTGAGTTACATCCTTCTACGTCGAATCCAATGGGAGGTCCCCTTACATGCAAAAGGGGGGTGTAAATTTTTCACCAAATATAGTCGTATGGGGTATCAAAAGAAAGGTCTTGGTTAGTACTTTCCGAATCCGGTCTTAGTTTTGACATTTGTTGGAAATGTGGGGAGTCCAGGGGGTCGAAATTGATAATTTCTTTAACGGACCCATTCTGAGAAACTACCCAACCCACTTAAGTTCATCCTAGTAGTGATGTAGGCTATCATATAGGGCATGATCCTATCAAGTTTAGTGGGAATCGCACCATTACTAACCTTCGTAGCTGAAGCGTCCAACTTCTTGTTTCCCGATTTATTTGCACTTGACTATAGTACTTGCATTCACGGTCTTGAATGAAGTGCTCTAACACACTTCAAGGTCCTGATCCAATATGGATTGTTGCGCCAACGATTATTATTATTACTTGCATTCAACATTGCAGGGTTGTCCCGATAGCCATACTCATTTCCATATAGATATCCTCATATCATTCGCAACTTCTTGAGACTTTATTACAAGGCATTGTGTCGTTAAGTTAAATATTATTTTGGCTCATAAATTTTCCGGAAATTTTATAAGGCAAACCACACTCAGCAATTTTCCCGCAAAACATTGATAACATTTTTATCGTACACAACAACTGCTTTTTGCAGTAACGTTCCAATATTGCTAAATATATTCTTAAAACTTATCTAAATACACCGAGAAGTTGCCTTATCTATGGAGCTCATAATTTCTTGGAAACTTTTTTGCTACCCCAGAATAATTCAGTTGATTGTGAAGAGTATCCACTTCCCGAATGTGTTTCCCCCAAAATTGCTGTGACTCCAAACGGCCCATATCTGTTTATCTAGAGAATCCTTATATGTTAAAAGTACTTCCCATTTTCAAGCATGGAATTGACAAAAGGTTCAACCGAATAAACACTTGAGAGAAAACCAAGTGTTGGCGGTTCTTCAGAACTAGACAAATCGCCTCTATGATAACATCACATGCGTGTGCAGGAGACACTTTGGAAATCGATTATGATATAATAGGGATTTTGGAAAGCATTGAATCATTCCACTGTTGACGATGATCAATGATGATATATTTTTGTAAATAGTCCGATATCGGATTTGGAGAGATAGTGGAAGAAAGTTTGAGGAAATTAAAATTTAGAAATTGCAATGGGTCTATAAAAAAAGAGCGATTTCATGGTTATTTAATTTGTTGTGTTTTGGATATTTATTTTTCTTTATTCAGCGGTCTGCGGGTTAAAAATGGGCTTTCTTTTCCCTCAATATTTCCTAAACGCAAGACTATTAATCGTCAAGTATGATTAGTTGCAAAGGCAAATTGCTATGCTACGAAAGTTACTGGATGAATTTAAAGCTGCTATTACCAAACTATTGAGTTTTTCTTTTCATGATGCAATATAAAGTGCTTTATCATCTCCACTATGAAAATAATTGTAAAGCCCAATAGTCGTTCATTCCCGCTCAGATACGCTTCCCTGCCAAACAGCAACTGTGAAAGCATCGTTAAAAACCATTTGTAGTTTGAAGTTCGTCCGGAATAGCTCATTATTCATTTGGTACTTCGATTTAACAATAAACAAAATTTAGAGAGAGTACAAAAATTGCATTCAAAGCGCTTCTGTTGAACCACACGGTAGAGATAGTAACATCAATCTTCATCTCCTAATGGGGTAAACACTCGTGTCCATAGACCTTTCATTCCACCTGCTAATTTTGCAGATATTTTAATCTATTTCTTTCTCTTTTCTCTTACAGCAAATAAAAGATGAATTGTGTGAAGTTGTAAATGAAATGGAAGCCCTCGATTCACAAGATGACTGCAAACATTCCAACAAGGATAAACAAATGTCGATAGGACGTAAGAAATTTAATATGGATCCAAAGAAAGGTAAATATAATTTCGTAAAGTATCTTGTCGTTAGTTGATATGATACAGATGGGCCTGTCGTAGGCGCAAAAATAGTCTGCGCTGCTTTATTTTTTATCTCTCATTAGTGAAGCAAATGTTTAATTACCCAATCGAGGTTAATATGTGTGGCTTTGAAACGGAGTGAGCATGCAAAGTAGCAATTTCCTCTCGAAAAGACTAAATAACTAATGATTGTTGTGTAAAAATTTAACGTAACTTGCCTCAATGCTATTTCATTCGCCTCCAGCTCCATTCAACTTTTAATGAAGCGTTACGGGTTGTTTAACAGTGATCTAGTTCCATTCAGTGCCGTACACCTATTATCGTTTCAATGGCATCGTAAAACTATAGGAAATAGCTCTCTGAGCAACAATTCGACATTTGGTTTAGTTTAGTTTACTGGGGAGAGTCACAACTCCGAGCACTCAGGCCATTGTTAGGCCCATTGTACTATCCCCGTAAATCGCCTATTCAATGGCTTCCCGCCTATGGTGTTCGAAGGCTTTAGCGAATCTGAGAGCATTCTCCAGAGACAGAGAGTGTGCAGATTCTTCATTGAAGAAAACCTTGCCAAGGTGTCTTCGTCTGAGATCTGATGATGCCGGGCAATTGCATAAAAAGTCAGGGCCATTCACCTCCTGCTCCTCACATTGGCTGCACATAGCCGAAACCACTACCCCAATCTTTTCCATATGGTAGTTTAAGGAGCAGTGTCCCGTCAAAAGCCCTACTAGCATTGTCATGTCCCACTTCTTAAGGGACAACAAAAATGCCGCTCTAGTGGCCCTAGGCTCTTTCACATGGATTTTCGCCTGCCGGCAAGAGTCCAAACTTCTCCACTCGGTTGCGTGAATCCTTGCAATTTCACCCTTCAGAGTATACTTGAGAATAGATGGACGGATTCGAAGAGCTTGGTCTGGATCGACGCTCGGCGAGCCACTCTGTCAGCCTCCCCATTACCAGCGATGTTAGATTGCCCCGACACCCACATCAGGAATGTGTCGTTCAGTCGGCCAAGTTTCAACAGCACCTGATGACAACTCCTCACCAACTGGTTTCATATGTCGTTGCTGATAATGCCACCTGATTGTCGGAACAGATTCGAAAGGTGCGACCCCTCCAGTTTTGTCGCAGACATTCTTCTGCTGCCAGTTAAATTGCATGTTTCTCCGCTTACTAAATAAGAGGCCTCCGACGTTGGACATCAGTCATTCTAGCCGCAGCTTTGTCTGCGGTGTTGCGAATCTACTCGAAGGAACTCATCTTTGTATCTACCATGATGTCGAGGTATTTCACCGCCGTTTTCGACAAAACCATGGCTTCAACAATTTTAATAGGAAGGACCATAGGAACCCTCGTCTTGGTCAGGACAACGACTTCGATTCGAGTCGCATTACCGTCCGTAATGTACACCAAACATAACCATAACCATGTATGCGGTAACCAGTATCGCAACATCATCCGCGTATTCGACCAGATACGATTCATTAGGCATCTCGGGTCGTAGAAGGCTATTGTTCGATAGGTCCGGACCAAAGATAGATCCCTGGCCCGCCCCCGACGTGATCTTTATTTTACGCTGTATTTCCCAGGTCTCTGCACGGCTCTTTAAATAGTCCCTCAATATCCGTAAAAAGGTAGCCTGGAGTATGGAAACGATTTTCCAGCGCGTCAATCACCGCCTCACAGAATTGAGGGCGTGTTTCACACGTCACAAAGAACACCTCTCGCCGACGACTGTTCGCCTCAGTTGGTTTCCGTTGAACCACTTTCTCAGTCGCATTAGTTGTGGATCGCCCCGCTCTAAAACCATACTATGTAGGTTAGTAGTCTCCCGCATCACATATTGCGTCAGTTAGTCTTGACTTGTTAGGACTTTCAAGTTTCCCCTCTGTTTCCGAAAATACTGAGAGGACGATACGCTGATGGTGCCTCGGGGTTGCCTTTTCCCTTGCTTACCAGCATGAGCCCTTCAATCTTCCAGTGGGAGGCGAGGCCATCCGCTGTTAAACATGCTTATACTTTCATAAAAGTTTCAGCACTTCGCTGGAAGTACCATCCGGTACGACCCACGTACGTTTTTGTCCTTCATGGACATGATCGCTCCTCTAGTTCTTTAGTCTAGTATTTATAATGAAGAGTGGGCATTCCTCAGTACTCAACCACTCGTCGACAGCATCAGCGCGGATGGGGTGAGCAGGAAAAAGAGCCTACACGATTTTCCCCATTTTCATTGCTTCTATGGAACAAGATGATTGATGTGCACCGAGTTTTTTAGTAACTGGCCGAGACCCCATGACTCCATGTTAACGTCCTTGATGAGCTCCTGCCAGAAGCGGGCTTTTTGTCCATTGATTTCGCGGCGAAGTTCCATTTTCCCCTATATTCTGCGGATCTAAGGGTTATCTCATTTTGAGGTCTTGCACGTTGAGAAGTTTGCCAAAGTCTGAGGCAGTAGACTTGCAATTTCAGCCGTCCATCAGTACGCGTGATGGAGTTTCCTTTGGAAGCCGAAGCATTACAAGCTGCGGTGATAAGGCTCATTCTTGAATATGCTAACGATTCAGTGGTACCTCCTTCGTGTACGCCTGGGTCTTGTCGCTCGTTTACCCCTCATGAGAGAACCGCTTGGGTATGTAGACAACTTCCAAAGCTCTTCTTCATAGCGATGGTGATAGGTAATAAGTCGCAGAAGATGCGAACCTTTTCAATCTATAATAAGTGGAGTTCCAGCGGCGTGGTTTTTGCAATTGTGAAGGCAACATCGAACTTAGCCTGAGTTTCCCTTATGCTTTTTACATTGAGTCTGATCGGAAGACCATTTATTTGTTTCGACTTAAGTATTTCTGGGACTAAAGTTTCAAGCGTGTTGCACCGATAAATGCCACGCTTATTTCTTCTTTCTCTCCGGTAAATCTCAAAAACAAAACAAGACATGTTCTGGGTCCAAACAAAACTCTGGTCACATCCTTTGCGATCTAAATATATTCATATATTCATCTTTCTGAAATATATACCACCTCCTTCGGTAGGTAGTCGCTCTAAACCGTTGATCTCATTCTCTCGTGTGGCCGCCTTTCCACGCCCCGATGGTATCGAGCCTATATCCGTCGTTGGCTGCTTTCCGTTTCACCTCCAAGTGAATGGAGGGTAAATTTAGGATAACTTCAAGTGCCGCAGTCGGCGTAGTACTCATTGCTCCAGTAATACTTAGGCAACCAATTCTGTGAATCTGCGTTAGCATCATCTGTGAATCTATCGCATTCCTACAGCACCAGAGCAATCTGCAGGATTTCTGATATTCTTCCTGGATATAGTGCTTCCACGTTAACTTGGAGTCGAAATGTACTCCTAAGTACTTGACTGTTTGTGCCAGGTGGATTTAAGCCCCTGCTAAGGTGGGTAGCGTATAGCTGCCCCATTTGACGTTCTTAGTGAATATAACTAGCCCAGCCTTCCTAGCATTCATCGTGAGTCCATTGCGGAGGCACCAGCTGTGGATTTCATGCAGAGTTGCTGTCAAGCGGTCACATACTGTGTCCACAAACTTGCCGATAATTATTACGGCTAGGTCGTCTGCAAATGTTTGCGCGAAGACTTTTATGTCCTCCAGGAGCCACAGCAAAGCACCCATTACCAAGAGCCATAACAGTGAAGAGAGAACCTCTCCCTGTGGGCAGCCCCTGAGACATTCTGCTTCAATAAACTTCTGGCCGTCCGATATGTGGATTCGTCTCCACTCTAGCATGTGAAGGATCCAACTGATTAGCAGCGGTTCGATTCCATGCTGTCTTGCCGCGAATGAGGCATAATTGAAGGCACCATCGATGTACATGAATGCGCCCAAGACGTATTCTTTTTCGAACATCGCCTTTTCAATTTTTGCCGTAAGTTCATGAAGTGCTGTTTCCGTGGATTTGCCTTTCTGGTAGGCGTGTTTCCTATGGTGAAGTGGGCACTTAGGAATGTGTGTATCCCTTATGAACCGATCTATTAGTCTTTCTAGTCCTTTTAGCAGAAAGGACGTTAGACTGATCGGTCAGATGCTTTTTGCGTCTGTGTAGGTGGGTTTTCCTAATTTGGGAATGAATAACACCTTCACATCACGCCATTTAATTGGAATATAAGCGTGAGCTAGGCATGTGCATCCGGACCTGCAGACTTGTATCTATGGCACGAGTTAAATGCCCATTTTACTCCAGTCTCTCGGTTGAGAGAGGTCGAGATTAGATTTTGGATGCTGCCTGGGAAGTGCACTTCAAGCGAATGGTTTGCCGTTTCTTAGACGCTTTCTGTGTATCTCCCGTTCTGTAAACGTAAATAACCCAGTAGAAGCTTTGACGTACGTTCTTCGATCAGAATCCGCTTCAGCTTTGAGGTTGCCTCAAGAGAGTTAGTCTCTTCGCAATAGCATCGCCATGATGATCGTTTAGCCGATCTTATGCTCTTCTTTAGAGCCTTCTCTGCCTCTTTATAGCGATTCCAGCTAGCGCCTGAATCACACTTCAGAGCACGATTGAGGAGCATCCTTCTCTGTTTTGCCAAATCCGAGTTCCACCATGGTGTTTTACCCTTCTTTGGTATCTTGAGTGGACAGCTTTCTTCGAAAGCTTCTCTCATGCTAGTTGTGATCATCTGGGTTGTCTTCTCAATTCCAGCAATGGATTTGATGCGCTTCGCAGGGATCGTGACTCGGGCGCTCAATTCTATTTTACACATCACCCAATCTGTGTTCCGCGGATTCCGAAATGGAGTGGGTGGAGGTGGATCCATGCCCATTACGAAATCAATGCATCTGTGATTCGAGAGTGTGATATCGTTTGATACTCTCCGATCAGAGCCCCGATCTCAGGAGATGCCACCGTGATGTCAATGACCTCTCGCCTGACCACGTTGAAGAAAGTGGGTTCGTTACCCAAATTAGGGATCTGCAAATTAGTTCCTGCTAGATACTCCAGTAGCTCGATTCTCTTGCATTGATGTTCAAACTTCCCTAGCATCTGTGGTGAGCGTTGATATCACATCTTGCTATTACCCCCATGCCTCTACTTTTGGAATATTGGATAGCTCTGATGAATGTTCCACTGGGAACGTCTTCTGCGTCATAGGGAAAATATGCAGGTCACGATAGTATCTCGTTATCTCCCTGTTGACTTGATGTGGTGTCGCCATCACATAGGTCGCTAATCAAATTAGCCTGGAAGTCTTTTGAGACTACCATGCAGGAGCGGGGTCGATCACTTCCATTGGCATACAACAGATCAGCATATTGGAAGTTCAGGCCCCTGACTACCCCACCAACAACCCACGGTTCTTGTATGAGGTATATAAATGTCTTGTAGCTATTGATCCGACGACTGATAAGTGCAGTCGCCGCTTTACAATGCTGCAAATTTATTTGGGAAATGTGGCACCTCATTTACATTTCAGATGAAGATGCCGAGGGCTGCACGTCCTCTTCAATGGTTTTACGACCCGACACTTGTAGCTTGACGGTCCCTAGCCCATAGTAGAACCGACAGCCCGATTTTTCCCGAACCTTCTTAACATCGGGCGATAGTGAGAAAAGTTCCCGCCCTATTTTGCTGCCTAGCAACACCCAGTTGGAAGTGCTGAGGTTGTTCTGCACACCAAGTTGTTCCAGAACCCCAGCACCATGCCACTCTTCTTCTAGAAGCCAGAGGAAGCACTTTTTGATCGATGGAAGCTTAGAGACCCTTTTCAAGGTTAGTCGCGCACCCTCCCATACATCGTTGAGGGAGGAGCAGTACTGCCTGAGCCACTCGTTCGTATCTTCGTCGGCAAAGTTCAACCGCAACATTTTACGGTATACACCTACCGGCTCAAAGCAAAGCTTAATGCCTTGCGCGGATGCAGTCCTTACAGCTAGGAGGAGTTTCCTCCTAAGCTGTTCGCACTGCTCAGTATCGTAGCCGGATGGATTATAGTCGTCATACCGGACCCATCCATCGGCTTCGATAGCCTTGGCTGCAAATGAAGGCTTAGCCGTTGCGGGCCGAGCCCTGTTTGCTACCTTTTGTGTCGAAGAGTTAGGATCGTCCGATGATCGCTGCCGCTTCGGTTTCCCTTTAGCCGCAGGTTCCCCGAACGCTCCTTTCCCCTCAACCTTGGCACTGCTCTTGGTTTGTGCGGTGCCCGCAGACGGTTTGACAGAAGGCTATTTGCTGTCCGTGGACAGGTGCTTATCCATGGGCAAGACTTTAGCCTCAGCAAGTGGCGCCGATTGTAGCCTGGAGTCAGGAGTGCTGACAGAAGGGGCCTGTTTCGGCTCGTCCGTTAAGGACTGGGTCCCAATTTAAATGGTTCCCACCTGAGTAAGTGTAGAATTTAAGTCTAGACTCAGGTTCTCCATCGATGAGCTTAGGGTTGCCCCTTCACTCGGGGTTGGATTGTCACGATCGAGGTTTAATTGTGTTCGCTTAACAGGTTTATGTTTTTTTTTTTTCATAATTGGCTGCCATGGCCTCAGTTTTATGGGGGAAAGTAGGTCGATCTCAGCAGAGCCCCTTTTTGCCGAGACAAGGCTAGTTAAACTATGGATCGCCTAGTACCCAGAGTTCACCATTTACGGCCACATCTTAACCCCTGTGACCATTCATTCCTCGGCACGATTGTCACACCTTGGCTTGGGGTTTTGATTATCGCTTGGCTTCAGGTGTCACCTTCCGTTTCTTGGAGGATCTTCCTCCTTCTGTCGAGGAAGAACAAAAAACAATTCGACATAGTATAAAAACTTTCAGTCCAAAATGCATAGCAGCGAGCATGTGCTACACACGCGCCCATCTTCATATTAACTATCTAATAAACCTTATCGTTCAACCAATTCCATCACGTAGCTTATCTCATTAGCAAAATAAAGCTTAATTACATTTTTTTTGTTCTGAAAATCAATTGCAGGCATTGAATATCTCGTGGATAATCACCTCCTACGTATGGTACCGCAAGACATAGCACATTTTTTATATAAAGGCGAAGGCTTAAACAAAACAGCTATTGGTAAGTCCAAATCTCATAAAAAATTCTCAAACGCAACTGGTATAATCTGTTTCTTTTTTTCTCTCTATCTATCTTTAAACACAGGTGATTATCTCGGCGAAAAAAATGACTTTAATGAACAAGTACTCAAAGCTTTTGTAGAACTCCATGATTTTACGAATCTAATTCTAGTTCAGGCATTAAGGTAAGTATACGGTAGGCAATCAAGCTACCTTATTCAGCATTTTCACACACATAAAGCGTGGATTTAAAATAAATAGGTTTTTGTGTTGGATATTTTGTAATCTTTTCTTTTTTGTTATACTCCTTATTAGGCAATTTTTATGGTCATTTCGTTTGCCCGGTGAAGCACAAAAAATCGATCGTATGATGGAGTGTTTTGCACAACGCTATTGTCAACTTAATCCCGATATATTCACCAATACAGATACATGCTATGTACTTAGCTTTGCCATTATTATGCTGAACACATCGTTACATAATCCGTCGGTAAGTAGTGACGAGTTGACCATTTCACCTCCCTGTGTGCAATACTTGCACGACTTGCCAGAGATATCTTGAATTCAATAGCGCCTCATATAAAATTCTAGGCATACATGACGCTCAATTATTTAGTATTTTACATAAATTTGATTTTTGTTATGTTATCCAATCTGAATCGTGGAAAAAAAGATCCATTGTCATGTTTGTCTGTTCTATTTTTAAATTCTTGATGAATTCATAGAGTATTCAGCCAAGTCTAGAGTTAATTGCATTGGACAGAAGTAATTGTAGCATGAAGAAGGTGATTATTGTTGGGACGGGGCAAGTTATGTTATTCCATAGCCTTAAAACTTGTCCAATGTCGAACATTCACCTCACATCTAACTTTCTTGTCAACACTCTAAATTCCGGTCACCAATGTCGCATCCAAAAGCCTTTAATAGAATAGCTCGTGTTATTTTCCATCACATCCAACTTTAACCTAACCATTCAAGTCACTCTTCATTCATTTATATTTTATGTATCTTTTCACCCCAGGTCAAGGAGAAACCAACCGTTGAGCAATTCATATCAATGAATCGTGGCATCAATAATGGTGGTGATCTCCCTAGAGGTTTACTCGAATCTTTATATGAATCGATACGAACTGAACCGTTTAAAATACCACAAGATGATGGTAATGATCTAATGCACACGTTCTTTAATCCGGATAAAGAAGGATGGCTGTGGAAACAGGGCGGAAGGTAAGACACAATTGACCGTACTTTGCGCATTAGAATCAAACTTGTAATCCAAAATTCTCTTTCCAAATTTCAGATATAAATCATGGAAAAGACGGTGGTTCATACTCAATGATAATTGTTTATATTATTTTGAATATACAACAGACAAAGAGCCAAGAGGGATTATTCCATTAGAAAACATTTCGGTGAGTGATCAGTTTTTTTTTTCCTTCCAAAATCGGCTAAGTTCCATTTATCTCACGTCTACACTTGAATACATTCAAAATATGTCCCCATTCATAATGTCTACAGAATTAACCTAATCGTCTTATTTCCATTTGTTGTTTGCCATTATTATTTCCATCTACAAGAGAATTTTCATGTCTTCGAAATGTTCACATGTCGCGTGAATGCTAACAAAACTATTTTTAGTCACATGAAGATATATTCCATTTAATTTCAGCTAATAGATATCGCTAATATCTGATTGTTTGCATTTGCCAATAATAGATTAAATGTCGTTGCCAGAATAGATTTTGTATTTGCGGAAGAAATTGTTTTCGTTGTTAAGCGTGTCATTAGTGTCGCGGGTATCTATTTGTAGAGTCACCTTAAGCTTCCATGTAGATATTCCGTGTGTAATTTGGTCGAATGTCCTGTTGTTAAAATTACACATGCGTACCCAGAATTTGATCGTTTTTTAATAAGATTAAAAATTAGTGACTATTATCTTCACAAAAAATATTTTTTAATCAACTACTGGCTGGAAAATCATCTGGATAGCTTAGGGTTAGAAGATTTCGAAACGAAAGATTGTGACGGATTTATATCACAGGTCGCAACTGCAATGAAGACCTGGATCAAAACAGGGCATAACAGTCATTGACAGGCCACATTACCGCTACCGTATCAAAATAAAATAGTCTAAAACTATTATTATCAACGATTGATGGAAATTTCAATAGAATATTGAATCAGAAATTGATTCAAATTTCTAACCCACAAACTTCTGCGACTTCTACCCCCCTGACTGTTTGTTCCATTGAGATAACAAAACTTTATAGAAAGCTAATCCGGATAAATGGCTTAAATAATTTCTGGCTCTCAAGCTACATATTTTTGATGACTCTTAAAATCTCCGAATTCAGGTCAAAATTAATCTCACTGAGGTAGCACTCAAGCTGAAGCGACTGCCGCAGATAATTTTTTTGTTGGGGTGGGGTAGCTGAATGTGTTTACGAACAGGGGGGAGTCCAACACTTCCGCAACGGTACGTCGTCGCACTACCAACCAAACACCATCAGCAGAGAGCTATCCTGGAACCGTTTGTCACATTACATCGGACTAGTCCCAGACCTCACCCGCCTTGCGGAGTCTTCAAATCAGGAAATTCCTTTCATCAACGGGAGGGGAGAGGAGGAAAGAAACTGTCAATTCAAGGAAACCCCTTCTTTCGAACTCTGTCTTCTTTGCAACGAAAAGGATCCGAACTTAAAGGACAACACGGCTATCAGCGCTCCTCAGTATTTCCTCGACAATGTTGTCTGGAGAGAGACGCCCTATGTTTAAGTAGAGCTACTGACGAATCCCATCCCACTTTCCACAAGAAAAAAAAGTGTAATGGGTGTCGTCCACAACTCCATTGCATAACACACAACCCGAAAATCGTGCCTTCCAATCTTGTGCAGGTAAAACTGAAAACCTCCATGCCCACTTAAGAACTGGGTAAGCAAATAGTCAATTTTACCATGCTTCGAATTCAGCCACGCACCTAAGTTGTCAATGAGCCGCGCAGTCCATCTGCCTCTAATTTCATTTTGCCAAGACAGTTACCACTCATGTAGGGTGCGTTGCTGTTCTTCACGAGCAACCACTCCCTTGCGGTTGTATATGGCTTTACGCTCCTTAGCAAAAAGAACAATGGGGATTACTCCCGCGATCGCCATCACGGCCGGTTCCAGCGCAGAACGCAAACGCCACCCGCAAAGCACCCCGTCTCTGTATTTGCACGCGTCAGCCCATACCTTTGAACCCTAGAGTAGGACAGACTGCTTTGAATTTATCAGGAGACGTCGCCTGCTAAACGTAGGACCCCCAATATTTGTCATTAGCCTATTTAACGCCTCGGCGAAATCGGCGGCTATGTGCCTTCGCTCGTCGAACGGCATCCACGACTTGCATGAGAACCTCAACTGTGGATCTCCCTGCTCTAAAATTGAACTGGCGTGAAAATAAGTCTCCGGCAGGGCGTATCGCTTCAGCAAGTCTACTTCTGATGAACATTTTTCCAGCAGTGTCAAGTAAACAAATTGGACGGTATGAAGAAGGCAACTTAGGGTCGGCTTTCCCTTTGCTAAACAGCGCAAGCCTCGCCATCTTCTAACAAGAAGGGAAAGTGCCCTTTTGCAGGAAAGCATTGGAGGCGAGCAGTAGGTCTGGCCAATGTTGGAATAACAGTTTGTATCAATAGTACCAACATATACCCTTCGGGCAAAGATTTTCGGAGCTGGGCTGTGTACCTGGACCGAGAACTTTGAAATTTCCGCCTGGATGAATTCACGGGGTGAATCTGCTGTTTAATTGCGCGTATCTTCGATCCCAGCACCGCAAGTTGGCTTAACAATTGCTGAACTAGCTGCATTTTACATATTTCTGCTGTTGAAGGCGATGGTCTTTACATAGCTGACGTTGCGAAGCATGGTGTCGAAAGAAGAGTAGCGTCGACTTTGTCAGTTACGGTTTGTAATGGCTGGTCATCAACCGTCGCCATAATCAGGTGACGAGTAGATGGTAGGGGTCTTACCCATAGACTACGCATTAGCGGCTCAAGAACGTTGGTGTGCACCATTGCAGGCGGCGGAGGAATTGGGATGGTTTCTCGTCACCCATGGAAGTGTTCTCCATGTGCTGCCTTGTTTCTGCTCCTCGCTGGCACTCAACCGCTTTATTAATTTTTCACGTAAACGGCTATATGCGTTATCTGTCATCGATTCTAAAATTATGACGCGCACTTCGGTAGCATATCGCGGTGGGGGCACTGCTATGAGTTGGAAATATAACTGTTGTGGGTTTGTCATGTTACACGTCAGAAAGCTTGCCTTCACTATTTCGAACCAAATTTCGGGCTTTTGGGGATTGAAGTCCGGAAATCTTGGAACACAGTTTACCGCGGTCGGAGTCGAACTCGTGCCTGCAAGTGTGTTGCGTACTCTCGGTATTCTACAGGGTGCGTACGGTATTTGAGGACAACTTGAGAGTAAAACTAATTAGCTTTTAGTTTGAACGTGAATGAATTAAACTTGACGAATTTTTACACAACATTAACTTATTATATATCGATAAACTCATTCAATAAAATTTCCTCCTCGATCCGGGTCCGGAAACGATTGCATGCTTGAATCAAATGCTCCTCGTTCATATTGACCATAATGCTATTAATTGCAGCCTTCAGAGAAGAAATAGTGTTATGAGGATAGTTGTTGGTTTGACGCTCAACTACGTAATAATCCAGAGGATTAAGGTCTGGGGAACTAGGCGGTCATAAGTTCCGCGTTATGTGGTCATGGAAATTTTCAGCCATCCAATCTTGTGTCGCCATCGCTTCGTATGAAGGAGCAGAGTCTTGTTGAAAGATGTATGGGCTATCACCGCAAACACTATCAATCCAGGGTTTCAATACTGTCTCTAGAACCTCAATGTATGCAGCAGAATTCACTCGAAATCCTTGAGTGAAGAAGTGAGGTGGCATGACATGTCCTTTGTTGCTCTCAACAGCCAAAACCATAACAGTAGCTGGAAACTTCGTGTGCATGACAACAGGAACATCTGTACGATCGTAACAGAGCCATCTGTCATTTCTGCGGTTGGCATTTTGGTCTTGGTCAAATTTTTTTTCTTCAGAAAAAAACCATAACATCTCGCCCGCTTCAGGGTGTTTAATTTTGTTTAGAAGGCGTTTTGATCGGATAACTCGCTGTTCCCGTGTTTGCTTCGACATAAACTGCGCAAAACGTAGGATTTATACCGGAGATCTTCTTGGACAAGTGGACGGATAAGACGAGCAGAAATATTAAGCTCCCTCGCAAGGGTCCTCATTGATCTTGAAGGGTTCTCGTCAATGATCATTTGGACTTTTTGAATAAATTCTGCAGATCGGACAGTCAGAACGTCGTACGTGTTTTTTGCGTTTTGCAACAGATGCTGTATCGCCGCCTGATGCTTCCAATTCGCGGCGAACCTTATGAATGAATGAACGGGCGCACTTAAGAAAATTAGAGATTTCTAAATCGGTGTGATTTGCACATATTGCGACAATAACCGCATGTTTCTTAATTTCTTGAGTTAAATTGTCTGTCTTATCTGAAAAAGAGCATAAAGAAAAATAATGGTTTCGGGAAATTATAGCGACATATATGCATGTCCTCAAATACCGCACGCACCCTGCTTACCTCAAACCCAGCAATTCTCCTTTCGAGGAGTGGGTCACCACTTTGGGAATTACCAAGTGAGGTTGATAGCGAAAGTTGAATGAAAGTTGTGTTTATATATTTGATTTATTTATTTAAATTCAATATCCAATCCAGTTGTGATGTTTACAAAGTTAAAGCTGTAAGTAGACTGTCCCTTCTACCTAGTGACTGCTAGCAATTAGCAAATTTTTAGGGAGTCGATCACTTCGGTAGAAAAGAAAGGCAATTAAAAGTTCTAATTTCAAGCAAATGTCGAAAGTAGTTAACACTGCCATATTTCTATACTTGCCGGAAGAGCTATGATCTTTATTACCGGCTCTTGTGAGGATTTTCACATGCTCAGTTTTCTTCGGTGAAAACATTTTTTCCGTACGATCTGCTGGCATTCCATTGGTCCCGTCTTCTTTTACCAACTTTCTCTTCTTTCCTATCTTGGGAAGATCTCACCTACATTTTCCGGGTTTGAACGTTTTAGTCCTTTTGTGCTTTAATATTCTGGTGGATTTACAGGCTTCAATTATCCGCTGTCCCTATTCGCTCCCAACTTCTAAAAGTATTAGGTTGTTGCACATGAAATGGCCGATTTGGTACTAAAATTTGAAACGACTGTAAAGCTTACAAAAATTTATTTAATTAAGCAAAATAGGTGCCAGTCGATTCAAAACACTTCTCCCAGCGACATACAAGAGCATGTATGCCAGTTTCGTAGAAGTCCAATTTTCGGGTGTTGATAAACTCGTCAAAGGCATTTTTGATGACCTCTTCATTCCCAAATTATTTCTCCGCCAAAAAATGATCCAAATGCTTAAAAAAGTGGTAGTGGTTTGGCGAAAGGTCCGGGGAATATGGTGGATGAGGTAGAGTCTCCTACTGAAATTCGTTCAACTTTTGATATACATGAGGTCGTGCATTGTCGTGAAAGAGTATCACACCATCTCTGTTGATTAATCTCGGCGTTCAATATTCAATTTTTGGTGCATTTCCTCGAGTTGGGCACAATATTTCTGTGCATTTATCGTTTCTCCAAGTGCCAAAAAAAAATAGTGGATAAATTTATCTGTAGACCACCAAACAGTCACCATTACCTTCTTCGGATGGAGGCTTGGTTTCGGCAGATGCTTTGGTGGCTCATCAGCATCTAGCCACTGTGCTGATCGGTGACGATTGTGGTATAATATCCACTTTTCATCACACGTCACTATTCTGTGCAAAAAGGGATCGCTTCTATTGCCGGATAGTAAATAACTGCAAACTTTCATTCGAAGCACCATGTTTTGCTCCGTAAGAACATGTGGAGCATGTCGAGCTTTTTCACCTTTCCAAGTTGTTTCAAGTGCCGGGAAACTGTCGAATAATGTACGCCCAGTTGCTCTGCAATGTCTCTCATAGACTGACGTGTGTCGGATGCGACTAGCAAACGCAGCTCGTCGTTGTAAATCGATGGTCCTGAATGTCCAAGTGGCTCACTTTGACCGGAATTTTTCGAATCACCGCCGTGTGGTTTGTTCGCTTACTGTATCAGCTCCAAATGCGCTGTTAATGTTCCTGGTCGCCGCCGGTGCTTTATGACCGAGTTGGAACTCATACAGAAAAAGTATACGTTCTTGGCTCTTCCATCGATTTTTCCTTTTTATTCACTGTTATCACAACGATGGTCAAAACTGAAATGACTCCTTGATTGAAGGTAGGAGTATTTATACTTCATTATCCGATAGCAACAGCGCCAACTGGTGGGGGTTTGATACAGCATCGGTGGTTTTGATCGGTGATGGCTTCATAGTTTTCTTGAATTTCTTAGATTTAAGCCAAAATAGAACAGCGTTGTTTAGGATAGGATGAAAAAACTATGCTTTCTTGAAGTTGCCTTGGAATATAATCGAATCTAATATCTCCTTAACATTGATCTACAGGTACGAGAAATACACGACCGCAGTAAACCACATTGCTTTGAACTATATGCTTCTGGCGGAGCAGATATCATTAAAGCCTGTAAGACTGATTCAGAAGGAAAGGTAAGTTATTGAACGCCTAGAAGCACCTCGTCCCCCCGTCATTGACTAATCCTCTCTCCAAATCTTTGATATTTCTAAAAAAACAGGTAGTTGAAGGCAAACATACTGTGTATCGCATGTCAGCGGCTACCGAGGAGGATAAACAGGAGTGGATCAAACGATTGACCCAATCAATCAGCCACAATCCCTTCTATGACATTTTAGTACAAAGAAAGAAAAAAGCTTTAGCAAAGAGTTAGTATTAACTAAACATAGAAGACTAGGAAGCCATGTGAAAGATCAGAAACACCATCAAAATGCATGGAGACGCTATACATCATCCATATCCTCATGTGAATGTTAACAACATTCTGTCTAGAGCATCAGGCAATGCGCCGAATTAAAAATGAACAAACAAACGTGAACCGATTGCAACAAATCAACAACAACAAAGCTACTTGTAATTATTTATTTAGCACCGAAAGTATGTAATTGTTTAATGTTATTCAATTCTATATTTTGTCTTATTGTGATAAACATTATTTTTCTTCAAGTACTATTGATATTTTTTGTAGTATGTACACCATCTATGAGAGGATCTATTTGTATTTAATGCCTTAAGTGTTGTAAACTAGGTTAGAAATTCAATTATTACAAAACACAAGAAAATAGCTAAGAAATTTACAAAAAAGATCCACCACATCCTCTGGCGACTTTTCTCGTTGTCAGAATAGAAAAATCGAGACTATATAAATTTAGTCAGCCAAGAAGAAGGGAAAGATAAGAATAGAATAAATAAATAGAAATCAAAAATTGAAAATTGATTCAAATCAATGTACATACATTTTAGGGTATTTATTTCTTTACTTTTCAATGCGCGATAGTTTTAATGGTTTTGTATATTTGATTGAATCGCCGCCAGTCGTTGGTTGTTTACACAAATGGAGTTGTTTCAATTCAAAGAGAAAATATAGGAATAGAACACTTAGTTGTTATGAATAGGAAAAAAAGAGAAGAGGCTGAATAATTTTACTGAGTTTATACACGTTATTTGTTGACTATGTGTAAACGATCTAATAATAAACTCTTGTGCTTCACTGCTTTCTGTGTAGATCATTGCTCAAAATTATCGTATAACCGTCTATTTATCTATTTTCGATAGAAATCTAAATACATTTACGCTTCCAGATGAAGTCTCCTTCAATTGAATATAATCCTAATCTAAACATATTCGAAAATGTCTTCGTAATTGTGAAACATTGTGTGATGAATGATATCCATCTAAACTCAGTAATATTCTTCCGTGAGTACCCTGCATTGATGATATTGACTCAGCTACTTTAGTTGGCTTTACAATGCTAAACTCAAAAGCATCACTTTCCAAGATAACTTCATCAGAATCAGTCTCCTTACGGCTGCAGGTTCTTTAAAATGTAGTTTTTGCAACAAACGAGCACATTTTCCCTGCTTTCGTTGCGTCTGCACTTCATTGTTGAATTTTCTCAATGAATTCCAATCGCATAGAAAACAATGGAAAATGCGCATAAATAACATTTCATCCATTGCTTCAGGGCGTAATCAACAAAGGAACGCCAAATCTAAGCCTTACTAGTATTATCCTCTAAGCATATTGCCAACCATACAACAAACCGAAATACTCTCTTGGTATTCGTTTGGATACAAACAAACAATGCACATCAGCACGATTTAGTCTATCTTGGTGGCGACAGACATCCCAGCACAGTGACGCAGTTAATGCACCGCAATGCGATTTATTGTCTCCATTCTTGTATGTTTACATAATTAAAACAGAAATCGTGTTGAATATTTAAATAAAAACTCGCCTGTAACTATGTCACTGTGCACATGATATCTTTATATTCTGTACACACAAAGATAAACAATAAATTTTGCTGAATGAGAAACAAAAAACTGATAAGATAAAATATCAATAAGGAAAAAGTTGACCCGAGCAAGATAAGAATGCAATAAGTTTTTTTTTTGTTTCCCCCTTTTTGGTATATGATAAAATATGTAATATCGTAATATTTATTGTAAGATGGTAAGCGCATGTAAGCTTTTTTTGTAAAAAAGATTGATGACATTTAAATCTGAAGAAATATAAATTATACAAAATAAATTGCTTTTTTATTATCCCTCCCTCCCCCTTTTCCCGATGCTGTATGGGAGCCGTTCACGGGCTTATCGAGTCTTATCTTTTTGCTGCTGAAGACCCTAGCACGCGTCCTGGACATTCACTTAAGGACGATTATGGGGAGAACGCCTTTCTCTAAGTCCCAGCATGCCTACCTCAAAGGAAAATCCACAGAAACCGCCCTCCACGAGGTAATTGGCACGATTGAGCGGTCGCTGCAGTACAAGCAGTATACCCTTGCTGCCTTCTTGGATATAGAGCGAGCTTTCAACAACGTCAGTACCAACGCCATCAAGGAAGCCTTGACCGGTATTGGATTGGAGGGGTATCTCACGCATTGGATTATATCCATGCTGAGTACCAGGATAATCCAGTCCGATCTGGGAGGCAACCACTTGACCAGAGCTGTGAACAGAGGCACGCCCCAGGGTGGTGCCATCTCACCGGTGCTCTGGTTAATAGTAATGGACAAAATTTTACGTACATTGGACAGCAGTGGGGTGAAGGTGGTGGCGTATGCCGACGACTTGGTGATATTAGTATCAGGGATGTTTCTGTCCATTATGAGCGACATCATGGAAGGAGCGTTGCGAAAAGTGTGCCTGCGGGCTGCAAGATGCGGACTCACCATAAACCCAACCAAAACGCAACTGATGCTATTCACCACCAAGACAAGGATACCTGAATTCCATCTACCACGGCTGAATGAACAAAGATTGGTTCTTTCCTCTAATGTAAAGTATCTGGGTGTAATCCTGGATCCTAAGCTAAATTGGAGGTTGAACATAGAACTGAGTGTTAAGAAGGCCTGTATAGCTTTCTATGCCTGTAAGAGAACCTTTGCAAAGAAATGGGGTCTCCGGGCGAGGATGGTTCTCTGGATGTACACCGCTGTAGTGCGTCCGATATTGGAAGTCTGTCGATGGCTGGAGCGTGATTCGAGCCCCAAGCGTAACATAGCCATTCTGACCGACAGCCAAGCGGCCATCAAGGCCTTGTACTCAACGACGACATCTTCCCGGCTGGTGGGGCAGTGCAGAGACGCGCTCAACCATCTGGGCGGCACACTCAAGGTCACTCTCTTCTGGGTTCCCGGGCATAGGAACATAGAGGGGAATGAGCGGGCTGACGGATTGGCCAGTCCCTCGGCGAATACAGTCGGTCTTCCGCTGGCGGCTGTCGGGGGCCGAGTCTACTCGCACTACCTAGCAGCCGCGGACCTGAGATGGCGAAGGCTTACAAGCTGTGCCAAGTCAAGGAGAATTTGGCCCGCTTATAACATAGCCCGATCACTAGAGCTCCTGTGCCAGACGCGTGCAAATGCATTCAAGATTAAGGCGGTCTGCACGGGGCACTGGCCCATAGGGGACCATGCCGCTAGGCTCGGCTTACCCTAAAACTCGCATTGCCGAAGCTGCGGAGAAGGAAGGGAAACCGTGATGCACTTTCTCTGCGATTGCCCAGCTCTGGCTGAGTCAGGCTGCGGACACTGGGTAAACTATTCTTTGGAGACCTCAGAAAGATTTCTAGCTGTATGGTCGCTGAGCTGCTTTCCTTCGTGAATGCTACGGGCTGGCTCTGAAGATCCGAGCCGCGTGGACTCTACTTCCCTGCTCCCATAACAACGGTCACGGTCTTAGGAGTTTGTGGTATCAAAACGGCGCACCAAAGCACTAATTGGGCTCCTCGGAGCGGCCACTGCCTTATCTTTTTGCATAAATACCTTCAAAACCCAAACACAATGATGGGCGATACCGTGGTAAGAGAAAAATTCACATTTCAGCTGCTTGCATCCTTCACAATAAGTTGCTTTCAGTAAAGTAGCCTTAGACCAGACACTGACTGCGCCTGCTCAGGGGATTCCTTTGCAAAATTGATTAAACATCGGCAAGACAGATCTAATTACCCTCGTAAAACAGAGGCCACGGCAGCCATAAAATTTCTAAAAAAACACCAAAAGAAACCCGGAACAAGGGTTTTAGCCCTGTGTGAACGGGTAACAATCAGCTCATCGAAGAAGAACCTCAAGACTCAAGCCACATAAAAATCCTTGCGTATCTCGCGTCCCCGATGTCGTAGCGCGAAAAATCTTGGATTTTCTGAATCTAGGCCGTCTTCCCTTTCAAACGAGGCATCAGCCGCCGAAATCCGACAACTTCGCATTTTTCATCGTTTTACGACCCGGGGGTCGTGGAAATTTTCAATTTTGTAAGATTTCCCGCAAGTCGCACGGGCGCCCATTTTTTGCGATATCTCGCGTCCCCAATGTCGTAGCGTGAAAAATCTTCAATTTTCTGAATCTAGGCCGTTTTCCCTTTCAAACGGGGCATCAGTCGTCGAAATCCGACGACTTCGCATTTTTCGTCATTTTTACGACCCGGTGGTCGTGGAAATTTTCAAAGATTTCCTGCAAGTCACACGGGCGCCGATTTTTCGCGATATCTCGCGTGCCCGATGTCGTAGCGTGGTCAAAGGGTAGTATAAGTCCCAAGGCGAAACGTGGATGGGTACCCACGATGGAGCATAAAACCTAGGAAACGCCTGCTGAACCAACACCAACAGCTCTACTACCAAACCCTATCTCCACCTCCACGTGGTGACCGCTGGGAGCTCTTTCTTAACGAAAAGCTGCAGACGGAGAAGGATGAAGGCGAGTCTCCTGCGCCTAAAAACGGGACAAATTGTACCAATTGGTCCTCCATGTTGCGGGTTGGGTAGGGCTGACAACCCTACATGGAAAACAAATTGTTACGAAGCCACATCAGGAGCCTCGGACTGGACGAATTATACAACGACGAACCCGGCAACGAAAACGGAATAACGATTTGCGCATTTTCTCATGGAACGTGCGCTCCCTGTACAGAGATTAAGCTGATAAGCAGCTAGCCGATACCCTGTCCCAATATAGGGCTGATGTAACAGCGTTACAGGAGATGCGTTGGACAGGGACCGGTTTCCTGGAGAAGAGCCGCGACACCATATATTATAGTGGCCATCGAGTAAACCCTGTGCTCGGAGTAGGTTTCTTAGTCAGCCAAAAAATGAAACCTACTGTTATCGGCTTTGAAAACATAAGCGAACGGCTATGCACTCTGCGCTTGCGAGGCAAATTTAGAAATATAAGCCTCATTAACGTTCACGCCCCATCAGAGGAGACTGCAGAATCGGAGAAGGATACCTTCTACGAGGCAGTAGAACGAACCCTCGAAGCCTGTCCCAGATATGATATCAAAATCATACTTGGGGATTTTAACAGCCAAGTAGGGAAGGAGCCCGTATTCAGGCGATACGTTGGCTCCCATAGCTTACACGAAAAAACAAATGATAACGGACTGCGGACTATTCAATTAGCAGGGTCACACGAAATGGTTGTTGGAAGTACCTGGTTTGCGCGGAAAGCGGTCCACAAACATACGTGGGCCTCTCCAGACGGGACCACTTTCAACCAAATTGACCACATGTTGATCGAACGCCGCCATTTCTCAGCCTTGATGAATGTCAGAACATATAGGGGGGCCAATATAGACTGGGATCACTATCTCGTTGGCATGGTGCTCCGAGCTCGAATAACAATACCACCTAGAATCCCCTCTGACAATCAGATGAGAGTTAACACTGAAGCCATCCACAACACAGCCCTCCGCGACACCTATAAGAAGCAAATGGATGCCGCAATAAACGCAGTCAACAGAGGACCTGGAGATGAAGCATCAACAAATGATCTTCACAATTACCTGAAGAACGTTATCATGGATACGGCCACAAACATACTTGGCCCCAGCCGCAAAAGGAGTCGGAAGGGCTGGTTTGACGATGAATGTAAGCTAGCAACGAAACGGAAGAATGCCGCATACCGAGTATTGTTGCATTCTCAAAGAACGCGGGCACGCGCAGAGACTTATCACGAACTCCGTCGGGCGGAGAAGCGACTTCACAGACGGAAAAAGGAAGTCTGTGAACTAGAAAAGTACAGGGGGCAACCGCACCAGGCGCGGAAGTTTTACCAACAAGTCAGCAGGATGAAACCTTGTACACCTCGATGCTCCTCCTGCCGAGACAAAGAGAGAAATCTGATTTCCAACAGAATGAGCATATTAGAGCGATGAGTTGAGTACTTTGATGAGTTACTGAACAACCAGAACATCGGCGAGTTGGAGGTCCCGCCAACTGAAGACGACGGACAAATACTGCCACCACCAAGTTTAGGAGAAACAGTCCGTGCAATTCATCGGCTAAAAAATCATAAGTCGCCAGGAGCCGATGGAATTACAACCGAATTGGTTAAATACGGAGGCGACCAGTTACACCAAGTGGTTCATCAACTTGTGTTCAAGGTATGGGACAGCGAATCAATGCCTGACGATTGGCAACGAGGCATTATCTGTCTCATACATAAAAAGGGAGATATCACACAGTGCAGCAATTATAGAGGTATCACGTTGCTGAGTACCATCTATAAGATATTCTACGCTATCTTGCTAGGCCGGATAGCCCCATACGCCCAGAACATCTTTGGCCCATACCAAAGAGGCTTCACTCCAGGCAAATCAGCAACAGATCAGATTTTCTCTCTGCGGCAAGCGATGGAAAAACTGTTGGAATATGAACAGTTGCACCATCTATTCATCGACTTTAAAGCCGCCTATGATAGCATAGCCAGGGTAAAACTGTACACAGCCAAGAGAGAATTCGGTATCCCGACGAAATTAATAAGACTGACTAGGCTGACCCTGACCAATGTGTGAGGCCAGATAAAAGCAGCCGGATCACTCTCAAGACCATTCGACATCAAGAACGGTCTACGACAATGGGATGCCTTATCATGCGTCCTCTTTAACCTGGCCCCCGAGAAAGTGATCTGTGATGCTGATGTAAATGCAAGAGGCACGATCCTCTTTAAGTCCACCCAACTACTGGCCTATGCTGACGACGTACAAACTGCCTTCATCCAGATCGAGCAGGCGGTGATTAGCGCGAGATCTTGGGCTGCACATCATTGAAGGCAAGACAAAATATATGGTGGCAATGTCAGCACCGAAGACGAACCCACCAACATCAAACCGCACTGGTCAAACAGGAAGAATAAGGATAGGAGAATACAACTTTGAGACCGTTGACAATTTCTCCTATCTAGGGTCGAAAATCACAACCGATAACAGCTACGATAATGAAATCCGCGCACGGTTGTTGTCAGCGAACAGAGCCTATTTCAGCTTACTGTTCCGCTCGAAACGTCTCACCATAAAAAAAAGCTATTACTGTACAAGACTGTGATCTTGCCAGTCCTCATGTATTCCTCGGAGACTTGGGTTCTTAGCAAGAAGAATTGCGAACCTTTGATCGCGTTCAAGTGAAGAATACTCCGAAGAATTTTTGGCTCCCTACATGAGGATGGACGATTCCGTAGCTTACATAATGGCGAAATCTATGAGCGATACCATGACCGTCAGGTGGTGGATAAAACCCGGCTCAATATGTTATGGTGTATGGATGAAGATGATCCCACCCGGAAAGTCTTGTAAGGGCAATATTTATGGTAGAAAAAGAAGACGAGGCAGACCCTGCCTAAGATGGAGCGATGGCGTAGGCCAGGACGCCAGACAGCTTTTAGGGATATCGAATTGGTGGACCCCGGCGCAAAACTGGGATGTCTGAAGTTCCTTATTAAGGTAAACCTAGACCGGATACCGGTTGTTGCGTCGTTGATGATGACGATGTCGTAGCGTCAAAAATCTTGGATTTTCTGAATCTAGGTCGTCTCCCCTTTCAAACGAGGCATCGGTCGCGCCCGCCTCGCATCTTCCTTCTTTACGACGACTTCGAAAGAGATTTTTGTTCATGTTTGTAAGAAGCCAATGGGTGGACAATGCTATATATGATTTTCTTAATGCAAGGATCAAACTGAACTATGAGGATGATGAGTACTGATCCCCTTGCCCCCTTAAGCAGAGCATTCGCTGTCCTTCAGACAACTGTTGGTTTTCGACACTTCACATTGTCCCCGAACTAAATGGCAACTGGGGATCTTGTGACGATTGCAGACATCTAAATGCTCAGACGATTCCAGACCGGTATCCCTCATTCGACTCAACTACTACAACTAAATCCCTGTAGCTCTCGAAGGTAATCCAAAATTAATATGTACACCTTTCAGACCCTCAGAGTTCGCTAGGACGGCATTTGGATGCAGCGCAAGCATTTCAGACTCATCCAATTTGTGCTGAGTTCACCGTTGGCGCTCGATTGCAGGGCTAGTCCGAGGGGTGCCAAAAGGCGTGTTAAATCGTATTTTCCTGGGTAACTTTCAGTCGACTCCAATGCTCAAGCTTATTTTAGACAGTGGGTCATCGTCGGAGACGCTTCTGCCGCAGATATCCTCATTTCGGACATGATTATAGCGTGTTGCGATACTGATCCCAAGGAACATTACCGCGAAGAAAGTCATTCTTTTCCCAAAGCTCCAATGTAACAACGCAAAACACAATTATTAAACTTTGTCAAGTTTTTTATTTAATATAAATCGCTCATCTTACATTCAACACCTCCCTTAACGCTCTACTTTTCCTCTGGCTTGGTGAAGACAAACGTAAGATTGCATTTTCCGCAGTAGTGACGATCCTCGTGAGCGGCCATGAAAACGCCAGCACCGCAGTTCTCGCCGGGACATTCACGTCTCAAACGGTGAATCTTTCCATTCTCGTCGACCTGCCGAAACGAAAATTAAAGAGATTTGTTCATAGCCAACAGTCACCTTTCAATGTCAATCATCACAAGATCAAACAAGACTCAAGAACTCGTCCTTTGACCTCTTTCAAATTATGTTTTCAATGTACCTTGTAATACTTGAGGACGGCCAATTTGACCTTCTTCCTCTTGTGCTTGATTTTCTTTGGGGTTGAGTAATTCTTCTTCTTGCGCTTCTTGGCACCGCCACGAAGACGCAACACCAAGTGCAGGGTGGACTCTTTCTGGATATTGTAATCGGACAGAGTGCGTCCATCTTCCAATTGTTTGCCGGCGAAGATCAAACGTTGCTGGTCTGGAGGAATTCCCTCTTTGTCTTGGATCTTGGCTTTGACATTTTCGATAGTGTCCGAAGGCTCGACCTCAAGAGTGATGGTCTTGCCCGTGAGGGTCTTTACGAAAATCTGCATCGCTGCAATCTGTTCAGTTCACACGGGTGTGGCTGGAATGAGAAAGAAAATTGCAAAGTTCAACGCAGAGTTCGGAGGATGTAAAAATCGTAAATGGTTGCGACACGGTTTTTAGTGAAACGACGAAGGTTCTATTCCGCAAAAATCTTATTTATTAAAGTCCTTAAAAGTACAACATACATCGAAGCCACAATCACCCCAACTTAGACTAAGAGCACGGCATTTATCACGCCGTCGTTCTCCGGATTGTTCGTCACCTGCGCGTATTTACCCCACACGACTTTGCCGGTTTGTGTGACGAGACCCAGTTCTGAGATGTTTACTTCAATGACGGTACCCTTGGTGATCACTCCCAGGGAAGTGAACATGGGCGAGCTGGGATTCTTCTTCACGCCAATGATGGGCAGGTGGAATGTGGCCTTCAGCTCTGGGTGTGTAACGTGGGCCTTGTTGAACCGCAGACCCATAGGACGAATGAAACGTTCAAACTTCGGCGGTTTACGGGTGAAGTTCTCACCGACAAATGTGACTTTGGTGACCATACGTTTCCATGCCTTGCGTTTCGACTTTCCAGTCTTAAGGACTTTGAATACTTCTGCATCCGACTGTTGTCGTACTTTCGGAAGCGGGACATCCCATTTGCCGGCCTTCTCCTTGCGTTTTTGCTTGATCATGTTGGTGAGGACCTTAGCGCTGGATTGGATTCCACGCTCCAGCAGGTAGTGGGGCAGAGCACCCTCCTCGGCCTGTTGTTCTTGCTTCTTGACCTTCTTTTCCTCATGGGCCATGATGTTCTTCTTCATTTGGATCTTCTCCAGGCGCCGTTGTTTGTTGAAAAGTTTCGCCTTGATACCACGGAGTTTCTGCGCCTTGCGGGCGCGCTCCTTGGGCATACGCGCCTCCTTCTTGCGCTTCCGTTCCTCATAGTCGAGCCGGCGACCGTACAACTTGCGGTGCCTCTCAATATATTCGTTCTGCGGCATGTTGGGTCAGTGGGTGAGTCTGGTGTAGCCTAAAAAGAGAAAAAGACCGGCGTAACTATTTTTTGGAAAGAACAGGTTGTGCTTGTCGACGGGAGGGACGCATCTACTTCTCGGCCATCACGGCAATCCCTAACACCCTAACTACACTCCCCGAGCAAAACAACAGCCTGTGAACGCACACTTTCACTTACCTAGTCAATCAATAAAACACTTGAAAACCACAAATATTGATAGATCAATATATCCACGTGTTTAATTACTCAAAACTTGGAAATTGCCTCGGAACGTCACCGAAACACAAATGCCGCGACAACCAAGTTCTACATGTGCTTCAAGTTTTCACAACACTGAGGCTTTTCCGAGGAAAAATCCAATAAATCATTTACGGCCAATTGTGCAAACTGTGAAATTCCATCGAATTTCAATATATTCAAGTATTTTTCCAACTTAATTACACTAAAAATTGAAAATTTCCACAGAGGAAAATCGCACTCACCTATCACTCACACGATTGACATGTAAAAAGGAATGGTTTCCCTTCGTCTACCGGAAACAACGATTCTCGCAGAGGTGGTGCCAGGTTCAATGGCGGCAGTTACCGAACGCAGCCAAATGTCATGTATAAATCCTGATTTTTTAAACCAAAATGATGAATTCAACTTGCTTTTAAATACTGTAAATGATAAACAATATGCAAGGAAATAGCCAGGAATAATTTTCCTTCAAATGCACTCCATAAATTGCTTTGCAAATGTAATATTCTCAATAATATTCAAACTCTAAGAAAGTCCCATTATTTTTCAACTTTTTCAAGTTTCCATCCCTGAAAATATGTTCCAGCTGTCAGTATTTGACGTTTTACCCTATCAAGTTGGTAATTAAAGTGGCACGAATTTGTGAAATCGCTCCACTTGTTTGTAATTCTATAAACTTATCCAGATAATTTAGTTCAAACGCCAGAAATAGTGAAAATAACACTCATCCGTTAAATATTCGCACTAAAAGTTTGATGAAGGAATGCCTTTTGATCCTTTCCGCGGATCCTACGGACACCGTTGCCGCCGAAATGCCGTGTTGGTATTATGAAAAGAAAGATCTAAAGGTCACCCCCTCGATTTTGGATGGAATTTCCTACGAGACGGAACGGCGCTATCGTAAGGAAGGGGCCCGATTTATTATACAATGCGGCACAGCTATGAGTCTGGGCCATAACACCGTGGCGACGGGTGTTGTGTATTTTCATCGATTCTACATGTTTCATTCGTTTAAAACGTTTCCGCGATATGTGACCGCTTGTTGCTGTTTGTTTTTGGCCGGGAAAGTGGAGGAGACACCGAAAAAAGCGAAGGATATTATCAAGACCGCCAGGAGCTTATTGTCCGATGAGAAGTTCTTCTCGTTCGGGGACGATCCCAAGGAGGAGGTTATGACGTTGGAGAGGATTTTGTTGCAGACGATTAAGTTTGATTTGCAGGTGAGTGATTTTAGTGTTTATTTCAATGGGCTTGGAACCCTGTTGTTTACGAAAGAACTAGGACCACGTTAATTTAACAATCGCTTAGCTTCGCTCACTAGACATAAGACGTGACCCTAGTAGTTCGCGTGCAGAACTAGTAGCCAATTAGACAGTCACTATGGACTCCAGGATAACTGGATTACTGGAACAAGTGTCGAGCAAGACATAAAGATCTTTCTACAGGGCGAACAGAAACCAAGCCATGCCTTCGCTCAGTGACAAGTTTCTTTCAAAAGTTCACAGACCTCGCTCAGGGATTCACTCAATTGTGTTGTGTTGACTGTCCTCCACCTCCCGAGAAGTTGGTACTCGTATTTCCATGCAGTCGAATATTTCTGGAAGTTTTGCCTTTCTCATCTGTGTAGTGAGCAACACGGCCCAGAATATAATTGCCTCCATTATTGATCAGTGCATTCTCTTCCTGTCTTTTCAGTTTTTGGTTTCAACTCGTCAAAGGCGTTAAACTTGCCTTTCTCGTCAGTGGTGTAATGCTGCTGAAGCTATCAATGAAAACAATTGGTAGTCAGAGGGGGGAGGTTAACGGAGGAGAACGGATGAGACAACATTTCCAAGCCCAATGTATTAGGGTGTTGTCTCCCTTGACGTCTCTAAACGCCTATTTCGGCTTAGGTTCAATGAACGCATGGCTTAAACTGACGAGTTCGATAGCAGGGATCCGGGTTTCATTAACTGCTGGTACACCACTCCCCGCTGGTATCAACAAATGCACAGCAGTGCTTAGTGGCAAAGCTACTGGGTATTAGTGCTGATGTGGACGGCTTGTCGAGTTTAACTCACGATTTCTTGCACTTTGGACTATTAAAGAGTATTCACTTCTCGCCCCCAGTTACGATTCTTTGACTTTCTCTCAAGATAAAGAAGCAGTAACTCACACACGATTCGCCGTCCCGCCCACGGGTGGCATGTCTTCTTGCCGACTAAGTTCTTCGTTTGAAATAGGATCAGACCAATGTAGAGGTAGGTAGGTATCAGTGGCCGCTCTAAGGAGCCCAAATAGCGCTGTTATGTGCTTTTTTGATGTCACAAACTCCTAAGATCGTGACTGCTATTATGAGAGGGAGGTGCGAGAATCCAGCCTACCCGGATACACTGTATGTATTCGAGGAAACTCCTACACCGCCTCCTGTGTCATAATCTTGCTCTTGGAGGAAAACATCCCGGACACTAATATCGCCGCCATACCCCACCACCTCCAACCCGGTGTTCTCCAAAATTCGCCCATCATAATTATTCAGAGCACCGGAGAGATGCCAGGTGACGACAGAGGCATGCCTCTGTTCACAGCTCTGGTCAAGTGGTTGTCTCGTAGATCCGACTGGATTATCCTGGTTCTTAGCATGGATATTATCGTACGCGTCTCCAAGAGATAATCTCCACAAGCCACGGCCAATCCTTTCCTGCTGTTTCTGTAACATGACTGCCATTATGCCATCTGGACCCGGAGATTTATATGCGGGGAAGTTGTTTATAGCCCAGCCAATCTTATCCTCGGTAATTAACGATTTGATAGTCTCGCACGGCTGCGATGGATGCATACCCTCCAAGCAGTTCTCCTCGCTGGCGGGAAAGTGCATCTGAACTAGCAGCAGGAATAGGACAAATGGGGCAACAGCTCACAGCCAACGTCGGAAATAGTATTTTTGATGAAGGTATTTGAGTGGTTAGGGGCGTTGTCCTACTTCAAAATTACCTTAACGTCTGTCCGCGTCCTTTTCTATTTGTGTTCACTGAACGCATGGTTCAAGCTGATAAGTTCAATAGTGCCTAACTGTGACTGTCTTACCGGGTTTCACCAACTCTTGGTATACCAATCCCAACTGGTCCTACCAGATGCACAGCATCGCCTAGGCACCAAAGCAATTGAATCTTTGCGCTGATGTGAACGGCTCGTCAAGTTAAACTCACAATTTCTTGCCCTTCGGATTCTTGAAGAGGATCCATTTCCCGTCCCTAGGTACGATTCGATTGCAAAAACAACTTTCTCTCGAAGCAGAAAATCAACAGCTCATATACCGTTCTACGTCTCTACATCTACCTTTATGTTGTCAGGGAGCACCCACTCTCCTGCCTTGTAGGTCTTCCCTATGGCATGTAAATGGCCAGGCACAAAGAAAGTCTTGAGCCAGAGTTTTCAATCGGACTTATAAATCCCTGGATAACATGAAAGTCGAGAGTGGAAGGCGTGCTGAGGGTTAGAAAAAGGCAATTTTACTTTTATCATCCTTAAATGGATGATTAGGATATCCTTTAGGGTTTTCAATACAGTTGAAGTTAGAAGAAATTGATCTAAAGTCCTTTGTGGACTCGTAACCATTTATGAGCGCCATTGGTATGAGAATTACACGTGCAAGTATCTGGGTATATGGTACCCACCACATCACCAGATTTGCTGTTGGAGCCAAAAGATTTTAGTCGTCCTTTCGTGATTATCGACTCGATGTTCTCTGGCGGCTAAGATTGCCTGGCTTCCTCGTTTGCGGGGAAAATACACTTTCTCGCAATAAGTAGTTCGAGAATTTCCTACAAGATTCCATTCAAGTACCGTCCGATTTTTTAGAAAGGACGAGGATAGGTTCTTATGTTTTCAGTATTCCAGGCAGAACAAACTCTTGGCAGGCCTAAAGTTTCCTGGCATACTTCTTAAGACAGACCTCATTCACCTGCCAGTGTCCATATTGTAGCAGTAACTGAAGGTAAATAGACTAGAGGAATTTAAATTTTACTGGGTACAAACCAGATAGGAGTTCTGTAAAGTTTAATTCTAAGAATCTGATCAAATTTCTGTTAGTCAATTCTCCTACAATCTCTGAATGTTTTAGGAACCTCTATCACGAAATTTAAATTGAAGAATAACCAGCAGATCAGGTCAGGGACCATCGCGCATCTTATCAGATAAATTTATGTTTATAATAAATTCAAAAAGAGGTTAACCTCATCCGGATTTACTCACATTAACATCCCACCCTATCTACAGGTTGACCTTCGATGTGATTATATATGTCAAAGGTTTAACGATGGTTATACCGCTAAGTGAGGATCCAAAAAAGCATGCTAACTCTTCCAAACAGGTATAAAAATTCTAGGTCTACCCCGAACGATGTCTTTTGGAATGTAAAATAAATTGTTCTCTTTGTCTTGAAGCTCTTTTAGCAAATGTTTATGTTTCGGGAGACGAAAGATTTTGGACCTTGCGTTCCTAACTTTAACCTTTTTTTATAATCCACCTTTTCCCAATGCCTCCAGGCAATTTATGAGAAGTAGAGAAGGCAAACTCCTTTGGGGCTCCTCTTTCTTTACATCTAGCGTCCATAGGGTTCACAAGATTATAAAGCGGCAGACATTGGTCGAATTTGCCCCTTCAATGTGTATCTTCCACAGTTAAATTCTAGCAACAGGTCTCCCAGGATTCTCGTCATATGTGATTTACGTTCTCGTTGATCTTAGCGATGGATGTGCTATAAAATTCTCAGAACAAATCAACTAGGCTAGGAAATTCTTGATAACCCTTTTCGAAGGCTTTGTCCTTCACCTACCTGTAATTAACGATTGGTCAACTCGCTGAAAGCAAATTGTTGGATTATTTTCCTCTGGGATTGCCCGGTTTCCACAAATACCAAATTTTGCTTTTAGCACCCGTGATCAATCTTCTCATGAGATCTGTTACGCTTGGCAGCAGCGCGTTGGGCCTTCTGCTACGTCTACAAACTTTCGATTCACTAATAATCGCCTGGTGCTTATCGTCCTCCTTTTCATCTGGCTTACCGATCGTATCAGCCTCTTATTCTTTGTTACTTTATTCAGTATAAGGTTGCCTTTCTGCTATTTCTGAGAAAGACCCGGTCCCAGCTAGTAGGTTCCTTTATTGTGTTTATTTCCAGATGAATCCCGGTCGTTGACTGTTACGGTTCAGATGGTCTCCGCTGCGCTGAATGTTTGTCAGCCAAATGAGCCTACTGTCAGTCTAGGCCAAAACAGTGTTAGCCTGTAAGAGCACAATTTCCAAAAGCCACATAAAGTTGAAATGAATTGTCGTTACGTAGTTCAAACCAACATATTTTAGCTCGACAACAAGTCCCCTTCACGTCTAAGGAAGGCGTTATGTCTTTTTACAATGACGTGCAATTCGCCTTAAATTTATATGTTATCACCTTGAGTGAATAAGCTGCTACTGGCTTCCTTGTGTTCACGGATCAATTCCTCAATTCCGACGTGAGCAACGTATCTTTCTTAGAAAAAAGTTTCCATTGCCGAGAGGAGAGAAATCAGGCAAGTAAAGGAGATGGCAGGAGCTAGATCTCTTCGAGGAATTTGAAACTTTTTTAATAACGTGAGAAGTGAAAGATTGACTTGAGTTAAAATGTCATTGAATTAATTATGTATTCGCTATGATGCTTCCAGAATGGTATCGAGGGAAAAATTTTAATGTCGTTTTAACCTGACTACAAAATGGTCGTTCTCAACCAATTGCCACGTAGACCACGAATAGGCTGGGCTGGTAGAGTAACGCCAATAATTGAAACGAAGCGTTCATAATTTTGCAACATATTTCGAAGTTAACTGATAATCCGTGTCACAAACATCGAGAAAATGATACGTAAAAACGTAACGTAAACATCCCAAGAAAACTTTGGAATCGATAACGCCCTGGACAATGCCAATATGTCCGGCTTTGGGTTTATCTAGACCATAATTATTAGAATGAGCTGAAACTGCCGAAACACACAGAAGTTAGTCAATTTTCACTACACAGAATTGAATCCCTATTAAATTTCAAAGTAGATGAATGAGCGATGAAAACATCCTTCATGCAAAAACGGATTAATATTTAACCAACAAGTACACGCCCAATTGATTGATGAATTTTGACTAATTTCTAAAAGCCTATCTTGGCAGTAGCACTCATTCTATTTAAGTGGTAAATCCACCTCTCCAGTATACGATTATTATCACAAAGTCTCAAACATCCCAAAACATGACTTATGGAAATATCTACGCAATATTAACGTTTCTTTCCAAATAACCAAATATACTCACTTCATAAACTTTACTATTTTCAGGTGGAACACCCTTACAGCTTCCTCGTAAAATATGCAAAATGCTTCAAAGGTGATCAGGGTAAACTTCAAAAAATGGTTCAAATGGCTTGGAACTTCGTCAACGACTCACTCAGCACAACAGTATGTCTGCAATGGGAGCCAGAAATCATAGCTGTAGCTCTAATTCACTTAGCTAGCAAACTAAGCAAATTCACAGTAGTTGACTGGATCGGAAAACAGCCTCACCATTTGAGATGGTGGGACATGTTTGTCGCTGATGTCACTATGGAGATCCTTGAAGATATCTGTCATCAAGTGCTCGACCTATATCAACAATCCAACAACAATCACAACGATCCAGTCAGTCCGCCGCAACAACCATCGAGCAAAGCTAGTCCGCCAGCTAAGCGTGCAAACACCTCGCCTCAAACTACAAAGCAATCTCCTGTCGCTCCGCAGAATCCTCCTCCGAAGCCTCCACCCGAGGAGAAGGTGGAAGGCAATCCGATACAAAAGCTAGTGCCACCAGATCTTCGCTTTGTCTATCCGCCAACTGGTTACGGACCACCACCTTATGCGGCCCATGCAGCACCACCACATTTCTCAGGAATGCCTGTTGCTGGAGGTCCTGGAGCACCACCGCCGCCGCAACCACCTCCAATTTACGGTGGACAATATCCACCACCGCCACAAGTACCTCCTCACTATCCGCCGGCTTCAATGACAATGGGACATCTACCGCCTCCCGCGCACCATCCTCCATATTATGCACCCCCACCGCCAGGAGGCAGTCGGCCGTACTATCCTTCATAATGACTAAAAAACATGAACACGGGTGCAAGTTTCATCATCGAATGCATGAGTTATCGATAAATTGTTATTCTTCTTTTTTATTAGAGTTTCAAGCGAGCGGATTTGTTTTAGGGAAGATTTTTTTTGGAAATAAAAGGCTGTCGACTTTTAACAATGTGTCGTTTCTTTTTTATCCGATGTTAGATAAAAATTTCTAGCATATTACAAGAGGATGACGGTACCAATAATAATAATAATAATGGAGGAAGGGTTGTACATTGTAATTTTGTGTGTTATTTGCAAAATTGAGACTTGGATGTGTCTGATATTGCCAACCACGAATACACACATGTGCAGTTTCAACAAATTGCCGGTTTTCATCTTTAACAAAAACTAAAATCCATCAGGTCAGGTGGAACAAAAAGCAGAAACTCTTCTTTCAATGGACTTTTTATTGATTTTGAGAAAACTCGCGAAAATATCAGCAAAAAGTCTCCAGTGCTTTGGAAAGAAGACTTATTCCAGAGAAACGTATAACTATTGTTAAAGCAACATACCACTATGCAAGTGCAGGTAAAAAGGTAGGTAAAATCCCAAAGGAATTTCAAATAAAAATTACAGTTGATCCAGGGTATATTCTTTCAGTGTCAGTCATTTTCCATCCCACCAAACAGCTCTCCATAAAGATGGAGGCTTTCAAGAGACAATGTTTGGTCATTCACATGATTCAAATGATTAATCCTGGCCAAATAAATTTCGAGCTTGAAAGCAAGCACACGAAGCCAGACATAGTAATAACAGCAAGGCCAAGACACTGATCTGATGGGCGATCAGACCCCATCTATTCGCATCGAACAAATTTTTGATCGAGACATTCTTTCTACTAGCGGGTGCACTCGGCGCGATACCGCTCAATGTATTTACAGTGCTGAGTCTGACTCCCGCATTTTGTGTAAAACCTGACAGAAGTTAAGATTTGTTCCGCACCAATATTCTCACTAGGCATCCTGCTTCGGAACCCCAATGAAAGGCAACTGCATCAGGAAGGAAAGTAAGTCCAATTTGTGGAATATAGGCCATCCATATTGTTATTCTCTTCTTCCCTATTTAATTTTCCATGAGATAGTGCCTCAGTTCCCTTGTCATCACACTCAAAGCCGTGCAAGTGATAAGCTTGCAGCGGCGAGGTAGCACTAAAGTGAAAACAAATATCCAGAGCGACTCGAAATTCGAAACAGAGTCAACTAGATCAGTAGGCTGACGCTCTGCTAATGATGCGGACGTATATAACGAAATCAAGTCTCTCAGCTCTCAATCCCTATTCTGCGCCTTCACTCAGTAGTGCTGATCAAAACGTGGCTAAAGCTTATAAGAGACTTAAGATGGAAGAGAAGGGAGTAAAATTAGAGCAGTTACCAACTAAATTTATAACACCACAACAGTAAGAAACACAGCAGAAGTCGCGGAGAGATTGAAGGAGTGCCGTATACACCTCCCTTTGGCATGTATGGGGACACCCCCCCCCCCCTTAATCCCTACGTATAAGGATACCACTCAATGCATGTCTGGGCACAGTTCACAGTTCCCACCTTACCAAATTTCGTGTCAATCGGTGTAACGGTTTCCGAGAAATGTGCGTGTGACAGACAGACAGACTGATATTGAAACGACTTTAATAAGGTTTTGTTTTGCAAACAAAACCTTAAAAACTGAATTTAACTCAGTAAATAAGTTAACCACATTTAAACGATTCTGTACTGGTGAGCTACCTCAACTAGCTTTGTACTAATGAAGGGGGTAAGTCGCTCCCGAAGTATACATTTAAAACTAAAAATTGTAGTTTGGAGGAAGCTACCCCTTTTCTATCAAAAATCGATTTGTTATGGTAGTTTATTTCTCTTTCCCCGCGCGCACACTTTTGTGTGTTAATTGTTCGTGCACTCGGAAAGTGTAACTGTGGAGGTGGTCACGTTAAAGGAGAGCTGTCTTGCTCTTATCTCCCTACTTGTAAAGACTCAGAGCAAGCTACTGAGGGGGACATGAAGGGTTCAAACTCAAAGCGGCGGAAGCATGAGTACTTGAAACCAAACCAACCCCACGAAACAATAACTAAATAATGGTTCTATGGACACTGACTGAAGAGAACGTGGCATTTTTTAAAAGTGAATTGCGCGTGAACGCAGGCGGACGTGTCTTTCTAAGATATCTATGGCTACAGGCCCGAAGTCTGAGGCCATGCATCGATCACTTCACGCACGGTATGAAGCGGCATTTCTCGAGCTACACGCACGATACTGGCCTTCAAACTCTCCAAATCGGTGTAAGTTCGATCGCAGGCAGTCTCCTCTAACTTAGCCCAAGGGTTGGAGTCCAGAGGATTAGGAATATGTGCCGCTAACCACTGCTGAATAATCTTGGCTTTGTGAGGGGGACCGAGTCCTGCCTTGCAGCGAATAGAGGTTCACTCAATGACTCGACTACATCCTCCAACATCTTTTCGTACACACTCGCATTTGTTTTGACGCTGGCCTCGCAGAAATGAATATCAGTTACTTCGTGATATGAGATGCCCCACCATACCATGACAGAAGTCGATCTTTTTGCCTAACATGAAGAAATGGGTCGGGGGAAAAATTGTTTGCTCAAACAGTTGTTGAAAAATAAAGAAAAACATTTTTGAAAAAATTGAATCTTTATTTCTAGCACGCAATCCGCATTCACCAGAGTCACACTTACTGACAAACTTATCAGAATACAGCAGAACAGTGGGGCAGAAGGGTGAGGAGTGCTCCGTAGAGACCGATTTTATTTTGCTTAACTCCAGAATGTCCTGTTGGTATCACTGAAATTCCTGCTGAAATTGGAGCGAGCTAGCATTGTGCGGATTCTGGATACCGTCGTAGAGAAGCATGCGCACATTCTAGAATCCAATCATAAACCATTGACAAATGCAGAAGTGCGTAGCAGTCAGCAGCAGGTCAGTCCGACTTATTCCCCCTGGGGTACTCCAATATAATACCAAGAGAACTCTCCTCCTCATCATCTTTTTTATGGCAATGACCTTCTCCATTATAGCATGGTAGATCCCGATAATGTTGGCCACAAGTCTGCCTTCTAAGTTCATGCTTTAACGGCAATCTCACGTATCCCTCAATTGAGAATTAACTGAGAATCGTGATGAACATTTTTACGGGTTGTGAGTTTGGAACTTAGTGTAAGATCAAATTTCTGATCTCTTTTACATCTCTTCACTCATAGCAAGGAAATCGTAGTCATGAAGTCTTCAGATGTAGAGACGCTGATGTTCTACTGGGGTATCTACTCCTCCTCCCAATAATACCTGGGGTCACGAGTCATACAGACAGTGTGAAGCAGCCCTTCTGAAAGCGGTCGGGCACCCGGAATCTTTAAAACGGGTCGCTTTTGTATCGTTACCACCCCAATTATCCCACATTGTACTTTATGTGGGGCAAAGCACATCAGCCGCATCTACGCACCATCGCTGTCAATATGGAGACAATGTGGTTGTCATTCACCACCTGATAGGGTATAGCGCGTCAACCACACTTACGCGCGATTGTTCATGGTTTCCTGAAATGCCCTTTTGCTCCCCCCATGATTTCCTAAAACGCCCGCACTATTACTCTGCTATTCTTCGCCAGATGCCCGACCCACTCGTTGGACTCGCGGAGCATTTTCTTTGGCTTCATCACAATTGTGTATACTCGATCATTTTGTCGGTTGAATTTTTGCTCGATGGTAAAATTTTTTTCATCAGAAAATAGAATTTTGCGATATTTTTTACCGAGAAATCGTTGCAGAAGAGCAGCACGCCGAGTTTCCTTCAGTTTTGGCGTTAACATATGACTAACGCACCGCCGGTACGTACCGAGATCTTCTCGTAAAATAAGACTCATACTTCGAGTTGAAACGCCCATTTCCGCCGACATTCATTTCTGGTTGCGGAGAGGATTGCGACAAATACGCTCACGCACAGCATGCACGACATTCGGGCGACGTACGGAACGCGGACGCCCCTCCCGCAGCCTGTCAACCACATCAGCACATTATACCCAAGTATGGTCTGTCAGCGAACGTTTGTTGTCTCCCATCCGCTTGGTTGCCAAGTGAGCTGTTATCAGCGCGAATTACATGACAACACTATCAAAGATGCCTCCCCCTGTTTTTATTCCTTATCGAGGCAAAACCACATCGATTGAATCTGTGCTCATTTCAGACGTGGTCATAACGTACTGCGCTATGAATCCAACACAACAATTTCATCTCTATTAGTGCGAGGCGGCGTTTACTGTCTTTTATAGTCAGCCAGCAATAAAAAAAAATAGAAAGCAACAGTGCGAATGACACTCCTGTAGATTTGAATTTCAAATATTTGTTGATATGATGATGATGAAACGTCATAGCTTAACTACTAGATTAAAGTTGAACTCACCCTAAATGCTAACCCAGCTAACTCCAGATTAAAAGTAAGCATTTTTACGCAACAGAATGGGCATATTAAAGCGATGGGTTGAGTCCTTCGATGAGCTACTGAACAACCAGATCATCGGCGAATTGGAGGTCCCGCCAACTGAAAACGACGGACAAATACTGCACCACCAAGTATAGAAGAAACAGTCGTGCAATTCATCGGCTTAAAAACCATAAGTCGCCAGGAGCCGATGGAATTACAGCTGAATTAGTTAAATATGGAGGCGACCAGTTACACCGAGCGGTTCATCAACTTGTGCTCAAAATATGGGGCAGCGAACCCTGACGATTGGCAACGAGGTATTATCTGTCTCATACATAAAAAGGGGGATATCACTACCATCTGTAAGATATTCTCCTCTATCTTGCTGGGCCGGATAGCCCCATAGCCCCCCCATAGCCCCAGAACATCATTGGCCCATACCAAAGAGGCTTCACTCCAGGCAAATCTACAACAGATCAGATTTTCCCTCTGCATGAAGCGATGGAAAAACTGTCGGAATATGGACATCAGTTGCAGCATCTATTCATCGACTTTAAGGCCGCCTATGATAGCATACGGGTACGATTCTTTTTGAATCCACCCAACTACTCGCCTATGCTGACGATATCGACATCATGGGAAGAACCACCCGAGACGTACAAACTGCCTTCATCCAGATCGAGCAGGCGGCAAGAGATCTTGGGCTGCACATCAGTGAAGGAAAGACAAAGTATAGGGGTGGCAACGTCAGCACCGAAAACTAACCAACCAACAACATCAAACCGCACTGGTCGAACGGAAAGAATAAAGATAGGAGACTACAACTTTGAGACCGTTGATAATTTCTCCTATCTAGGGTTGTAAATCACAACCGATAACAGCTACGATGATGAAATCCGCGCAAGGTTGTTAGCAACCAACAGAGCCTATTTCAGCTTACAAAAAGCTCTTACTGTACAAGACAATGATATTGCCAGTCCTCATGTATTCCTCGTAGACTTGGGTCCTTAGCAAGAAAAATTGCGAACTCTTGGCCGCGTTTGAGAAAAAAGTCCTCCGAAGAATTTTCAGCCCCCCTACATGAGGATGGACCATTCCGTAGCCTACATAACGATGAAATCTATGAGCGATACCATGACCGTCAGGTTGTGGATAAAATCCGGCTCAATAGGTTACAGTGGGCGGGTCACTAAATTCGTATGGGTGAGGATGATCCAGCCCGGAGAGTCTATAAGGGCAATATCTATGGTAGAAAAAGAAGACGGGGCAGACCCTGCCTGAAATGGAGCCATGGCGTAGGTCAGGACGCCAGACAGCTTTTAGGGATATCGAATTGGTAGACCTCGGCGCAAAACCGGGATATCTGGAGTTCCTTATTAAGGCAGGCCCAGACCGGATACCGGTTGTTGCGCCGTTGATGACGATGATGAGTAATTTAACGACCGAAGCCTTCCTAACTGCTTTTAAAAGATTTACGGCGAGGCGTTGGTTATGTGCTGAGATCTACAGCGATTATGGTAACAATTTTGTTGGAGCCGATAATCAAATGGATAAGGAAATACAGCAGGCGATAATATCCGCGTCAGAGAAAGCCGCGACAATATTAGCAAAGGACAGGGGTAACCTGGCGATTTATCCCAGTCGCTATGCCACATTTTGGTGGATTGTGGGAGGCAGCTGTGAAATTGGCAAAACGACAGCTAGAATGCGTTTTCGATGAAGCACGATTGATACCAGTCTTCGAAGAATTTACAACAGTGTTGTGCTAAGTGGAAGCACGTTTAAATTCAGCTTTGACAACTGGTCATTTTTTGGTTCAGCGTCCATTGAAAGCCATACCAGAGGTCGACAGAACCCAACGCGAACTGTATGAAGGATAGCAGCAGATCAAGGCGTTACATAAGCTGTTCTGGAAGAGATGGACTCGGGAGTACCTGCACCACTTACAAACCCGAGCTAAATGGGACCAAGAGGCTCCCAAATTGAAGCTCGATCAAGTAGTTCTCATTAAGGAAAAAGAAATGTCGCCGACGAAATGGCCTCTGGCTCGCATCAACGCCATTTACTCTGGGAGCGAGGGAAAAATAAGAGCCGTCACAGTCCGATACCATGGATCACTGGACAACTAGGTTGACATCGTGAATCTATGCCCGTTGCCACTCCGTTGCCCTCCATGTAAGAGTAACGACAGGACCTCAACTGGAAAGCAAGTAGCAGCCAAAAGACGAGCCATTGTGACGTGCTGATGAGGCATCTAAATTTTAAATGCAAGATCGATAAGTTGCTCGAGCTCGCAACCCCCAAAAGAAGAAGGAGAGGTCTACTAGGCAAAGTACTAGCCCCAGTCTTTGGAGTTAACGAGGAGGTTTACAATGACATCGAGGACCTCCACCAAGGACAACTTATCATGTTGCAGTCGATGACCCAGCAGAACGTTTTGATAAACACGCGGGTAGAAGCTTACAACACCGCAGCATCTCATAGATTGAAAGAATTCGACCATAAATAATCAAATCAGTAAACAAAATGAACAGCTGGTTTGCCAAAACGGATGCGGGCAATCTGAATGTGCAGATTGTATCCACGTACTTGACAGTCGTGGATTACATCGACGAGTTAGAGAAGAAATATAGTCGAATCGTGTCCGCGTTCTACGAACACGGTGATTTATTGGGCCTCGTAGACAGAGATGCACTGACAATGATCACGGATATCGTGACCAATGAATTCCACAAGAACGAATGCCGGTACAAAAGGACGAAGAACAAAAAATGTCAATCCGATCCATCCAGATACTATATATATTTTTAGGATGCTAATTTGATGAGTACCAAAAAAAGGTTTTATCTACTTACCTTCTCATGTTTTTCCCTTGCATAATCGACTGGTCACCTGACAATGCTAGACCCAAAAATCAATCGCAATTGATTCTATTAAAATAAAATATATTAAAAATCGAAATGTATACGTACAATTATTGCTTCGCTTTTCTCATACAATATGTTCATATCTAGATACACAATATTTCATGCTTAACATTCTCTACGTAATGAATGTATCGTAATTTGTATGTATAATAATGCATATATAAAACAATACAAATATGTCTAAGGAGCAATGATCAGCACCAGTTCGTTTCATTCACTTCTTTTAGGACGTTATACTTTCCACTATCTAAAAAAGAAATATTTCACACCTGCATTAATTCCTAAGCGATGATAATTCCAGCGAAATTTCCTATAGAAAAGTGTGGAGTGCTCTCCTATTTATTAATTGTATGCAAAGATAATTATCATTAATTTTAAGGCACATGATATTTGAAGTGTTTTTAAAATTTTAGCTGCCTGAAACACGTTCTTCCTTACGAATCGAATTGAAATTCCTCATCTAAACACTAATCAGTTAAAAGTGATTTTTTTTTACTTTGTAAATAAATCGAAATCGCATTGGGGATGTCAGCATCGAGTAAACATCCCTAATATGTTTTTTTTTTATATTTTAATGGAGGGATTACTGCGTTCAGTTTTCGTTATAATCAATTAGTTGCGTTATTTATAATTTTCTTTCATTAAATGTTAAAAATAATGTTCGGCTTCGTGTATACGCACACAAAAACATTTGTGTAACTTAAAACAAATGGATTTGGCGTTAAACAATGGATATATCTAAATAGACCAATGGAAGTTCTCTAACAGAGCGTATTACGGGTTATCTAATGAGAATTATACAACTTTTTCCATTACTTTTCTCTTAGCAAAGATACAAATTAATTTACACTTTGATGTCTTTTAGATAAGACGAGTTCGTTTCAAATATGTAATCAGTAAGGCGTATATGAATTTGTACTGTGCCAGCGATGGGATAATATTATCGCGTTGATGTCTTAGTTGTCCAGTTACCCGTGGTATATCCAAATCCTGTAATGGAATAGATCAATTTAAGAGTCTAGGGAACCACTCAACTTTTAGAAATTCACCTCGTTATGATCTAATGTATAAAGCAGTAAATCGGCGAGTAATGTTACGCCCGATCGTCCGCCACCTTCGCTGCAATGAACCAAAACCGGTGGGTTGGTATTATGCCCGGGCGGTACTTCATTAATTGACGCCAATCGTACGGAACTCAGCTCCTCCAGAAAATCAAGGAAATGTCCAACGTCTCGGGGACAGTTTTGTTCTTTCCACTCGGAGTAGCTAAGATGCCAGACGGAGCGATACCTTCGCGACTGTACATGGTACAGCCTCAACTTGCTAGTAACACATCGATCAGTTGTTTGTGAGAATTCCTGGTAGACTTGAAACTGAAAATTCAAAATGGATTTTCCCATAAAGCATGAACATGAACGAATCATTAGCCAATAACTCACTTGTCCAAACTCAAGACATCGATTCGTTGTCGGTGGAATATACGTTAATTCTTCTGATAGCTGAACTATAAGATAAACGTCGGCCTCCCACACGCATTGCCAGAAAATGTTTGTGGTTAAACTATCATGCGGACTTTGAGCAATTATATAAAAGCGTTGCGTTGTTCCTACTGTTGCCTGATGGGGAGCAGAAACATATTAACATTAAACGAGTTCCATGACTAATTGTTATATTTCTTACAGTTATATGCGATGCATTCACGTATCCCATTCGATTGTCCATGGTTGGTGTTAATCGTACACGATTGTCATCATACGGCAGGAAGTTGGGATCAGAATTCTTCGTTTTATTCTCCTCGAGTAATGCACAATCGTAACGTGCACTTTGTCTTCTTTTCGGTATTCGTTCGAATTCCATGAATAGTTGCGAATCATTTAATTTTGAATCGAGAATTTGACACTGAAATGATTTAAATTGAACGTAATATCAAAGAAATTGAAGGTAGTGGGGTTTTCTATTTACAAAATGTAGAGCAGTTTGTAGAGGAAATTGGGTTTTTTTTGATCATGATTAATGGAGACACTTTCCAAGCTTTCGTCGAAGAGATAAGATTACTTCATCATCATTAAGACCTTATAAATGTGGGACATCGAACTTTATAGAAATGGGAACGTTCCACAGCAACACCATTGATAGGTGACTAACGAAACGTTATCGACTAGAGACATTTTTATTTTCCCAAAATAAACAAAACGCTGCTTATGTTTGAACCAGGCGGACTTTAAACAAGATCCCACGCTAGATACTGAACTGCCTGATTATATATGTATAAGACTGCACAATGGCTGAAGCAATATAAATGTGGATAAAGGGATAAATCTTTGAAAGATTTGCGCCGCATTGCACAGTCCAAAAGTCATCTTAGTGAACACGAAGAGTCTAAAAGTGGTTTTCGGAAGCTACAGGGATTTGGTGATATGCCTTGACTAAGTCCAAGGTCGAGAAAATTGAACAGTCTGCGATAGAGTGCGTAAAGTCGTGGGTGAGTGAAATGAGGTATCGGTCTGAAAGTGTTTGGGAGATTTAGACGTCTTTAATTGCCGCAAGGTTTCCATTTGCCATTGGATTTAGGGACCATATAAAGTGCTAAAACCAACAATTGTCTAAACGTGTGCTGCCCGATTTAAGAAGTTCTTCAAACTCTTTCTGCACAACTGCGAACTTCTGCGGGCACTTTTTTGAAAAGATAGGGAAGCCAGTAGTGTTGATGTGATGCTGAACATCATTTAACTTGCTCAGAGAGACTAGTGATGTTACGATATTTTTCAAGAAGTGTGCGAATTCGGAAAGTCCATAAGGTCTTCAAAAACAATGGAAAGAATGTTTGGCATGCAGGTTAAGGCTTCTTGGAGCAAATCAAAGGAGCAGTAGACAAGGCTGCAACTGGAGTCTCGGCCTTGAGTCGCTGACCACACTTTTTTCTCTTGTGAGAAGTGGAATGGCTTTCGTCAGTAGTTTTATGAAGACACAGGGGAAGCAGCGAGATGCGGAAGAGCGCTGCCAAATGGAGACGTCCTGCGCATTACGTTCAGGCACTTCTTGTTGGGAAGAAGGTTGAGCTCGACCAGTGTAGGTACCGAATAGCAAGGGACCTGCACTAGCAACTCCCTTCCTCCTCTCCCCTCCCGTTGGTGAAATGAATTTCTGACTTGAAGGTTCCCTAAACCGGAAAAGCGGGAGGGCTAGCCCGAAGTAATGTGTCAAACGGTTCCAAGCTAGTTCATTGACAATGAGGCAGTGTTTAGTTGGTATTCCGCCGGCGTAAAATTATGGAATTCCAACACTGTGCGTAAACGCATCCACCTACCCTACTCCGAAAAAAAATCAATATCTTTCAATATGCTGATGTTTTGCTATGGAAAGTTTGTTGCTACGGAAGATTGATGTCTGGACCTTTCGTACTCAGTGATAGAATCGGCATTTATGGATTTTTGCTGATTCTAGCAAACACAAAATTCAATAAAAATCGAGTCAAAGATAGGGAAAGGGCCTGTCTTAGTTCCCACACTAAACAGGTTGGTTCCCAGCTGACTTCAAGCCGATTTTGACCCTCTTTAGGGATAGAGTTCTGCTGGATTCATGCCTACTCTATGTTAGGAAAGGCGTAGCAACTCCAGTTGGCCCTGAGCCGAAGGTAGCAGTTATCCTTTCGTTCGATGGACCTCTTGAGCTTATCAGTTGGGGGTTCAGGATCATCATCATCATCAACGGCGCAACAACCGGTATCCGGTCTAGGCCTGCCTTATTAAGGCAGGAACTCCAGACATCCCGATATTGCGCCGAGGTCCACCAATTCGATATCCCTAAAAGCTGTCTGGCGTCCTGCCCTACGCCATCGCTCCATCTCAACCAGGGTCTGCCTCGTCTTCTTTTTCTATCATAGATATTGCCTTATAGACTTTCCGGGTGGGATCATACTCATCCATACGGATTAAGTGACCCGCCCACCGTAACCTATTGAGCCGGATTTTATCCACAACCAGACGGTCATGGTATCGCTCATAGATTTCGTCATTGTGTAGGCTACGGAATCGTCCATCCTCATGTAGGGGGCCAAAAATTCTTCGGAGGATTCTTCTCTCGAACGCGGCCAAGAGTTCGCAATTTTTCTTGCTAAGAACCCAAGTTTCCGAGGAATACATGAGGACTGGCAAAATCATTGTCTTGTACAGTAAGAGCTTTGACCCTATGGTGAGACGTTTCGAGCGGAACAGTCTTTGTAAGCTGAAATAGGCTCTGTTGGCTGACAACAACCGTGCGCGTGTGCTAGGATATTAGTTAGATTTTGGCTCGAAACCACAAATTGTACAAAGTAAGTAACCTAGGATTTCAGTTTTACTGTATATAATATAAAAAATTTACAAAGCACTATCTTCTACCTTACGCTCTTATTTTAATTGGTCTAGTAGTAGCCACAACGTACGGCGTAAAACCCAGATGAGATTGAGGGCTACCTGTCCAATATATAAGCTAGAGCAGCTAGCAAATCTTAAATGTACTGCTGCAGTTTGGGAAAGAGGTCTCAAGGTTCATGGTGGCAGTACCAACGTAACACTCATAATCTGAGCTTTTGCACAGTTGGATATTGTTTTGATCAACGAGGTGCTGTAAACAACTTTCGAAAAAGACAGTTTGGATAGGTCGTAGACCTAACCTTTGTCAGCTCTGTATTGGTGTGTTGATTGTGCTGGCCAGTCAGTGAGGGCTGCACCCACAGCGATCACCAGGCAATCCCCTTTGAACTATCAGTAACTATTGGTTGAATTGTAGACTGGCCAGCCTTCGATTAGCTTACCGTTGAGCTAGGCAAACGGCTCAGAAAAAAGTACTTAGAATCGACTAGGAACAAGTATGGCATGCCCATCCGGAATTCCACAAAACCTTCAGACTTGCATCAGGATGTTTTAAGGAGCACTGTTCGGAGACAATTGTAAAACCCGTAATTTGGCGATTCAGAGACGGTTTATCTTCGCACATCGCGTACCCTACCCCCTTGTTGAAAATTATTCAGGGTTTGCTTCCACAGCAAAAGCGTGTCTCTAGTGTGTGAAACTAGGAGCGAGCTGTTATAAATCCATGGTAGAAAAGGCAACAATAAAATGTGCACGTCCGAGAGGATATTTCCTGCAGCATGAAATCTGATGGCTTTCAGATCAATAGTATGAGTTCCGTAAAGCAACATCAACAATTGATGCCATGAAATTTGGCTAAAGATGCAATTCACTGAAAAAGTGTCTCAGCACTCACAACCTAATGGTCCATAATATTCGAGGTATACAGGCTAGTACCAGCAAATATTGCGTCTTGGGGACCCTGTATGTGTGGAGTGCATTCACTTCTGCTAATTGAAACGAAGTACGGAAATCGTTGACAACAATGGGCATTCCCGACTATCTGACAGGCTAATCTCTGTCTTCAAAAAGTGGTTGGAGAGAAGACAAGGTGAAATTTATCACCCAGTTTCTCAGGGGACATGGAAGACATCCCCAGTATCTATCTAGATTAAAATTATACACCTCACCTATCCGTTCAAGATTCGAGTAAGAAAGGAGGAACCTGGAGGAAAGTGTAGGAGTCTGGTAAGGGGAATATTCGGATGCCAAGAAGATAGGGATTCTATCAATTCCATGATCCATGATCTATTCAGGGTTACAAATTGCGCAAGGCAGACGAGACAAGAGAAGGGCGGTTACGGACACCCTGTATAAAAGAAAGGAGAAATAATTACAACTAATACCTCATGGCGGTACCACGGGACAAAGGATGGGGGGTCTGGTGTGGTTTAAGTTAATAAAGATTACATACACCAACTGCAACTGCCAACTGAAACAATAAAATATGCAAGGTTGCGAGTGGCATGTTTTCAGGCAGGAAGGCCATTACTTTGCTTAGGAGGAAAACGCAGTAGTGACGTTCGATAGTAAACTCCTGGCAGAAATCGGGGAAAACCACAGGACCTGACGACATCGTAACTGAGCTCTGAAAAGCGAAGAGCTGGGACCCAACAATGTTGCGCTGTGAATTCTTTATTCGGGTTATTCACGAAGGTAGAACACCATCTGACTGGCAAGAAAGTGCCACTGTTCCAATATGGAAAAATAAAGGTTGTCCAGCAGAATGTTCCAATTACCGTCCGATCCGGTTACTTTCCCATACCATAAAGATTTTTGAACGCATTCTCGACAACCGTATCGAAATCGCTGAAATAACGGATTTGTCAAGAACTGCGGAACTTCTGACGCAAATGAGGATATCCGCGATCGACATCCCCTGCAACTTAGGCACCTAAAACCAAAAAAAAGTGTTCAAATATTACACCATTTATTCATCAAGTTTAGTTGAATCCTTCACATGCTAGAGTGGAGAAAAATCCACGTATTGGTCGGCCAGGAGTCCATTGAGGCAGGTTCTTTCTCCGCTGTTATGGCTTTTGGTAGTGGATAACTTGCTGTGGCATGACAAAGAAGTCTTCGCGCAAGCATTTGCGGACGATCTATAATAATAATTATCGGCAAGTTTGCGGACACAATATGTGGCCGCTTGAATGCAATTCTGCATGAAATCCACATTTGGTGCCTCCGCAATGGACTCACGATGAATGCTAGGAAGACTGGACTAGTTATGTTCACTAAGAACGTCAGGTGGGGCAGCTATACGCTACCCATCTTAGCAGAGGCGGAAATCTAACTAGCACAAATAGTCAAGTATTTAGGAGTACATTTCGATTCCAAGTTAACGTGGAAGTACAATAGCCAGGAACAAATCCTGCAAATTGCTCTGGTGCTGGAATGCGATAAGTATGGAGACTTTCACCAAAACGGATACATTGGATGTACTATATATATCCATAATAAAACCCATTTTGATGTATGCATGCAGCGTCTGGTGGCCGAGACTGAACTTTGCTAACAGCAGGATGCTGCTAACGCAGATTCAGAGGCTTGGTTGACTAAGTATTACTGGGACACTTGAAGCTATCCTAAATCTACCCCCCATTCACTTGGAGGTGAAACGGAAAGCAGCCAACGACGCATATCGACTCGATACCATTGGAGCGTGGAAAGGCGGCCAATCATACGGTCATCCGTTTATCTGGAATTTCCTTGACCAACATCCGGTAGCTCTGATGCCAGCCGATCATATGGTTTCCAGGTTCGTCTTTGAAAAGACATACACTGTCGTAATCACCAAAAGAGAAGAACGGTCGATAAATGGCCATTAGTCTTTTCAATCCAATCCAATCTGTTCCGACAGTCGGGCACCATTATTAGAACTAAACAACAACGATATATCAAGCCAGTTGGTGTGGAGTTGTCGTCACATGCTGTTGGAACTTGGCCGACTGAACGAAACATTCCTGATGTGGGCGCCTCGGCACGCAAACATCGCTGGTAATAAGGAGGCTGACAGACTGGCTCGCCGAGGCTCTGGATCCACAATGGTGGGGCCAGAACCAGCTTTTGGAATCCAGCCATCCACTGTCAAGTCTACTCTGAAGGGTGAAATTGCAGCCGAGTGGAAACATTTAAACTCTTGTCGGCAGGCGAAAATCCTTGTGAAAGAACCTGGGGTCGCCAGAGCGGCATTTTTGTTGTCCCTTAAGAAGCGGGACATGAAAACCTTAGTAGGGCTTTTAACGGGACACTGCTCCTTAAACTATCATATGGAAAAGATTGGGGTGGTGATTTCGGCTATGTGGAGCCAATGTGAGGAGAAGGAGACAGCCCTGCACTTTTAAGCAGCTGCCCGGCCTCCTCAGATCTCAGACGAAGACACCTTGGTAAGGTTTTCTTCAACGAAGAATCTGTCAACTCTCTGCCTCTGGAGAATGTTCTTAGATTCGCTAAAGTCTGCAAACGTCGTAGGCGAGATGCCATTGAATAGGCGATTTACGGGGATAGTACAATGGGCCTGAGTGCTCAGAGCTACGGCTGCCCCAGTAAACTAAACTAAACTAAAAGAATATATAAAATATAAAATTGTTCGAAGGGTTTGTAAAGTAAATAAAGCTTGTAGGGAAAAAACGCTTAAAGTTATTGCAGCAACCTAGAAAGAGTGTACTCAGTACAACACTCATCACTCTGATGATAATGTCCTTCAGCACCTTACGTAATGTGATTTGAATAAATATTGCCGTAGAATACACGAGAGGGGGTTCTATCTTCGTCTCTGAAAAATTCTTATAGAAACCACTTACCAATTTGTCCTTACTAAACGTAGCTGATAGGGGTTGCAGTCTCGAAACTCCCGTTGACCATCTATGCCTCAAATTGACATCCTGTTTCGTTAATTCAACTTTCTCCTTATTCTTCGATTTTTCACGTCCAAGCGTAGCACTTTTCTGCTTATCCGTATTTTTCTTTCTACCTAAAATTCCCCAACGATTTTTTCGTTTCTCCTTCGTTGCAGCCGAAACGTTCGAATCATTAATGGAGAATGTTGTGGTAGTTGTGGAATTATGCGACATTGGTGTTGATGAAGAATTGAAAAATGATGTCGATGAGATGTGTGATGAATTATGATGAATTGGCTCGGATTGAAGTCTTATCGGCGGCTGATGATGCTGATGTTGGGGTTGTGTATGGGTTTGTTGCTGTTGATGGAGGGATGATGAGGACGGGGTTGATACTGCACGATCAGGAGGTTCCATTTGATCGCGTGTTAGATACGAGGAGCTACTAAGATTTTGAGTAAGGGTTGGTGGCACTGTACTGTGGCGCATTTCTCTTGGAGGTGCACTGATTTGATGAGTATCTGGGGTTGATATTTCAATTCGGGGATTGTGTTGTTGTTCATCCACATGACCGGTTGTATGGAGAATATTTTCATGCCTCATCCCACCCGGAGCCGACTGAATGCTTGACGTTCGATTTCGCATTTCATTGGACGGTTCAGGTTGCCAAGGGAGAGGTACATTTTCATAGATCGGTTCAATTGAGCCATTTTTCGTGGATCTTTGTAGGACCCCATTTGAATCTTGTAGATGATGTTGCTGCCGATACGGCTGATGATTTTTCATGGGCTGTCTTAGAGGCAATACAATAGATGGTTGTTCCTCAATCATATTCAAATTCTCAAAAGTTCCATGGGGTAGGTATGGTTGCGACTGTCCTATTTGATATGGATAGTGACCATATTGCGTGTTTAGAAACTGACGTGTTGAAACTAAATCTGGACTAGAACCTGATACATAAGCTCCACGATATCCTAGGAGCGTTCTATGGCTAGCTACCGCCAAGTCTGGCGTTGAAGTTGAACTCAGTCTATTTGCAGGATATGGGGGCGGAGGTTTGATCTTCATCATTTGCAGGCGTTGCGCTAAATCCAAATTTGTGTACATGTTAATATTCAGTTGTCCTAAGAGTGAAGTATTCGCTGTTTGAGTAACGTCAGGGTACTTATGCTGTAAAATTTGATTTCGCAATGCGTCAATCCTTCCGTTATTTAAATGATTAACATCCGGTTGACTCCCGGAGAATATTGGCCGATCATTGAGTATTCCAGTTGAAGGTGCTCGACGCGGCAGCTGGGAAGAATTCAAATGAATATCTGTCGAATTTGAAAGGTATTTTTGTTGAATTGCTGTTTCATAATCAGGTGCCGGTCGGTACTGGGGAAGCAAAGCTTTAAGTCTTTCACGTTCTTGACTATAGTTATTGTTGTTGCTTAGATCTAAACAAGATAAGCTCTGAAGACGGCTTCCATCGGCCTGGTCTAACAAGTAAGGATGGTTACAGTTTTGTGAGCCATATTCTTGTGGCACGGTTGTCCAACTCTGCCCTGAAGTTCTTATAAGCTGTTGTGTGGCCAAGGACATATTACTCGCTGCAGCACTTTGCATTCCTGATACTGGAGTTTCCGGGCAATACACATTCCTTTCGTCGATTAAATCCTCGCGGCTGTCATTAACTTCCTCTGGAACATTTTGAAAAAGATTCGGTTCACACACATCCGTTTGATTTTTCTCAAATTTCATATAGAAGGTGTGTTGAAGCACGCACAGTTTCCAGAAGTATCTTCCGCTTTCCGCATCAGGAAATGTGAAACTTACTGTGTTGTTGTTACATTCAATGTTGAAGGTTCTTTTCAAATTCACCACATTGTTGATTTCGTGCCAGGAATAGAAGCGAGTCCTATCTGGATAGGAGACTGCAATTCCACTTATAGCGATTCCTAGTTGAACTTGGTAGCTGTCACTGTCCCTGACCAGGAACTTTTCTTTTCCATATCCATCCAATTGTTGACAAGCTGCAATATAAAGCTCCTCTGCTGCACTTTGGGTAAGATTTTGCAGTCCAGGGTTTTGTTGTATGACCTCCTCGATCAAACGATCATGAATGACACCTTCATCGATCATACGTTTCGGAAATGGTAAAAGTGTTTTCAGATATTCTATTGTGTTCTTATCTTTTTGATATCCATCATATTCAGCTTGACGACAGTACAGTGCCAGGATGATTGCTTGTTTTATATCACACGATATTTTGCCCTCCTCTACGTCACTTTTCAATTGCAGGTAGTAGTAGTAACGAGACACTTCGTCATCTAGGAGTGTTACACCAGACGTTACGTAGTACATGACACGTAAGTGAAGTTTTGTCCCAACTGCATGTTTTTCCAGTTGACGATGAAGTGGGCGTTCTAGATCTATCCATCGTGTTTCGCCCTTGGTTCCCTTTACAATGTAACGAAGTCCAAAAAATTCGGGTTGATTGATTGTAAGACGTTGACATACGTTCTCCAAGCATTCCTGTCCGGTACTCTCGGAGCTTAAGGTGCAATCGACGGTCGTTGATGTATCTGAAAGTGAATAAAAGATCAGCAAAAAATCACGAACTAGTCAATCAAATAACTACAAATTAGCCCAAGAAAGTAGGTTTTTTTGTGGGAGATAGAGAATTTTCAGTCCTCGTCAATGACCTATGGACAGTAAATAATCTAGTTCACGTACCACCAAGCACATCTATCGAATACGACACCTTAACTGATCGATTCTCGGTACACATAGCCGCAACTGAATCTAGGCTTAGCTCAACAAGATACTTGGAGCCAGTTCAATATTATCAAACGGTTATACACCCAGCGTGAACCATCTATATCACTCTGAATTGCGTTCAAAGAAACAATACTAATTGCTAAACGTACGGCCATTCACGCAATAAAAATGATAGCGAGCCTATATCTCCAATGATTAACATTTCTCGCTGGCTTTGGATCAAGTTCTCCACGCGATAAGACTTCATAGTTAATTAGATGAGTCACTTTAATACGTAAGTCGAATAAAACACAAAAACTGGAGAATATTTAATTAAAGATGTGTAATTTTAGATAACACATTTTCTTTCGAATATGGTACACGATTGAGGCTAAAGAGGTGCAAGTATAATAATTTTTTCATTGCCTTACAATTAAATTTGAATTTCATTTTGTTTACTATCTGTGTTTGCTTTTATTGTTGCATAAAGTGACGGTGGATTGGATTGGAACGTGCAATTTGAACAACGACGTGTACTCTAAAGAAAAATTGTGTAATTATTGGCGACCTATGAGGTGATGATATTTACAAAATCACTGTAATATCGTCGTTCTTATCTGGTTTTGAAAATGAAACCATAAACATCCATTGCAATGGAATTTTAAGAAAGGAAGAGGGCAATCTTCATTCGGATTTGTGCAAACAACTCCAGCCGCCAGGTATATGTTGTTTTCAGAAGAGAAATTACATAATGCGGGTGATGTGACTGCCCTCAAGTGAATGCGTTAAGAATTGCACTACTTCAGAAGTTAATAACTTCTATTAGCTCCGCTTTTAGGTGGCACTATTCCCATTGAGCTGCTGCCATAATAAAAACAAAAATCTAGCTCACAAGCCATTCGTGCCAATGAACGGGTTCGTACAGTTACCAGTACCAGTAGATGTGTACCAAGTTCAATTGTTTAGAATCAAGTAATCTACTCCAATCAATTTCATGATTACTTATTTCTTTCATTTATTAAGTACACACCTATATGTAAGGCTCACTGTGTTCCGGAGTTATGAATGACCAGCATTTGCCAGTAAATAATTAGAGAAAAATAGAGTCAATGGACGTTCTTTGCGTCGTATCTTTTTAATTACCTTTGGTGCTGTCCGATTGCCGTGGTTAGGCAAAAGGGGATAAGGTAGCTTCACTCTACTCGTTAGTTTTAGGTAATGGTAATAACTGATAAAACCTAGAAATCTATAGAAGGTATGCCCTCAACTCCAATGGGAAGCTTGCATTTTGTGCCTATGGCGCAGTCAGCCAGAAAGGGGAGTACGTCAACTCTCATAAAGATAGAAACCTAAAACCGCCCAATCCGCAGCATTATTGCTTAAATCGTTAAGAAATCGGAGATACAAAGCTAGACAGATGGAAACTTCAGCCAATAAGGAGGGAGACTCCAAGCTAAATCTTGCCTGTTAGAACCTCCTTTTTGTCCCCTACTAGGAATAACAGAAGAAAGGGAAGCTAGTGATGTACACACAACTAACATAAACCGGTATATAAGAAAAGATCTATGCGGAGCGAACACTGTGAACCTGAAAAAGATCCCAGCCAACGGCAGAGAAACGGAGTGTGAAAGAAAGTGAACCATCTTGGGAATGAATATGTACGCGTTGCTGTACCACCAAGTTAGCAATGGCCAGAGAAATTGCACGCAAGGAAGCAGAACGTTCAGAGGTAAATGGGAAAAATTTGATAACCCCGATGAAACCCACAATGGACACAGCAATGTCCTTGACCGGCGGTAATACACACAAAAAAAATGAGAGACCAACATAACTACCACACATCTGTGGCCTTTACGGCTTTACGGCCTCTTTTCACGTTTTCGGCGGGGGACTAGGATTGTTGTATTGAGAGATTATAAACTCAATGAAGCTGATCCTTTCCACAAGAACTCTTAACACGAAAACAGGGCGGCAGTCTTAACTTCACCATTATGAGCACCGACAAGCATGAATTTTAATCAATATACCCGCCCCTCGAAGGACGTCAGAGAACATCATTCACATGTTTGAGGAATTTATTTCGGTCACTGGAGGATAAAATTTATGAATTCCAAGAAAAATAAATCCACATATGTGGAGGCTTTTAGCTTGGTGTATGAAATGGGCCAATAGAGTGTGAAAATGCTCAGGACCAATCACTGTATAATCGTGGTGCTAGGGTGAACTTAAGGAGGGTTTGCAGTCAATTACTAAAAATTATAGTAATATACTATTATTAACTTTATTTGAACAGATATCGATATGGAAGGCATTTCGGAGCCCAGACACCATATAGTAGCAGGCTCTTGATTTTTTTCAGATTTTTCGGTTGGGCAGTTTCTGAGAATTGCCCCCTTAAAGAAATGATCACTTTCAACCTCCCGCACTCCGCACCTTTCTAGCAAATGTCAAAACTAAGACCGGCTTCGAAAAGTACTAACCGAATTTGATACCCCACATGACTATATTTGATGAAAAAAAATGTACACCCCCCTTTTGCATGTACGAGGACCCCCTTAAATTCGACGTAAAAGGATGTAACTCACTGCATGTGTGAGGGTTCACAGTTCCCACCTTTCTACCAAATTTGGTGTCAATCGCTATAACCATCTCCGAGAAAAATGCGTGTGACGGACAGACAGACAGTAAACCGATTTTAATAAGGTTTTGCTTTGCAAATAAAACCTTAAAAAAGGCTTTCATTGACTTTCTGCTACCAGCCATAAACCTCACCTGGAAATTTCCAAAGTGGAGACCTCAAGTTCAAAAGGAAATTGCCACATTGAAGGCCAGCAGAAAAGCAGTGGCAACGAAAATGCCGAGAGCACGCAACACGCCTGCAGATGCGAGCACGACTGCGACCGCGGTAAACTGCGTTTCCATATTTCCGGACTTCAATCCCCAGTAGCCCGAAAATTGGTTCGAAATAGTGGAGATAAGCTTTGTGAGGCGTAACATAACAGACACAGATGATAGATAACTCATATGGTCGCTTACGCGATCAATTAATAAAGCGGTGGAGTGTCAGCTAAGAAGAGAAAACAAGGCATTGCAAGGAGAGCTCTTCCATGGGTGACAAGAAACCTTCCCATTTCCTTCACCGCCTGTAACATAGTTCTAGAACAGCTAAGGTAGTCTATGGGTAGGACGCCTATCATCTACTCTTCAACCGATTTGGGTGACGGTTGATGTCCAGCCACTAGAAACCGCAGCCGACTTAGTTGATAAGGTCCACGCCGCACTTCATTCGATACCATGCCTCGCGGGAGCAACGTCAGCTATACATACACCATCGCCTCCAGTAGCAGAAACACGCTTAACGCAACTAGTTCAGCAACTGTTAAGTGAACTCGCGGAGCTGCGATAAGAGATGCACGCAGTTAAACAGCAGATTCACTCCTGGAATTCATCCAGACGGAAATATCAACGTTTTGGGTCCAGCTCACATGCACAGCGCAGCTCCAAAAATCTTCACCCCGAGGGTTTATGTTAGTACCACTGGATTTTCAATTCCGAATCGATTAAATGCACGAAACCAAGTAATTGGACTTCGAAGAATGCAAATGGCCCCGTTTGATCCCATTTACGATGCCTGTCTATGTCCGACCGAAACACAAAAATACGGTTGCCTATATGTACAGACGCCGATATACGCATTTACCTGCGCTCCAGAAACGCAGGACCATATAAAAAAAGACGTTCCAAGGCAAACATGCAAAGCGGCAACCGCAAACTCCACAAAGATTATGTAACCAAGGAGTATAAGCAATGGCGTTAATACCTCAGCAACCAATTCAGCAAAGCCCAAGACAAAATGAATCCACAAACAAAAAGAAAACTCGATCACGAACCAACACCAGGAAACCATCGTCAGAATATACGCTCCTAGGAGGGACATACCAAAAACCGATCTGGCTACGGTTCAACAACCTACAGTGATAAACCAAACGAAATCCAACAGACGAGTTAGACTTACTGATTGTTACCAAACAACAATAACAACACCACAAATCCTCAGCTGGCGTCACGGCACGACTAGCTGAATTATCGTAATTTCCTTGCACTGGAATCACTGGCAGGGGAGTGCTCTGACGGTGCAAATTACTTCCAGACACTTGCCTAGAATTAGAACTTTTAATTACCTTTCTTTTCTACCGAAGTAAAAGAGATAATCTACTCACAGCTCTCACTTTATGAACACCAGAATGAGATGCAGGTCAGATGTTACATTTAAATAATTGGGTTCGCAGCCAATTACCAAAAATTATAATATTATAGATGTTTCGGTTGAATAGTTTCTGAGAATGGACCCGTTAAGGAAATGAACACTTTCGCCCCCCTGCACCACCTTTCCAATAAATGTGAAAGTTTATTGCTCTCCATTTGGTCCAGTCTGGCAGCACGTGTATGCGGACCTTGGGCTTTCCAATTGCTAAAACAAAAGTCAAAATTAAGACCGGCTTCGGAAAGTACTAACCGAGACCTTTCATTTGATACCCCATTTGACTATATTTGGTAGAAAAAAATTTACACCCTCCTTTGCATGTATGGTGACCCCCCTCTTAAATTTAAGTTACCACATTTCCACCAAATTTGATGTCAATCGCTTGAACCGTCTCCGAGAAAAATGCGTGTGACAGATAGACAGACAGACAGTAAACCGATTTTACTAAGGTTTTGTTTTACACAAAACCTTAAAAAAGGCTTTCATTGAAATTCTGCTACCAACCATCAACCTCACCTGTTAATTCCTAAAGGTTAATTAATGAGGACTTTCACGATGAGCTCTTCCATTTAGAATGGATGGGTAAGGTAACCTTAAAGTGGTTCCAGCAAACAATCCCAACCAAAATTGCAGAACAGAGTATGTGAAATCAATGCATCCGGCCCCCGAAGAAAGGCAGCCGATATCGTCCGCATGCTTGGTAAATAGAATCCGCACACTTCTGATACTGGAGGATAAGTTTATGGATGCCACGAAGGATAAATCCAAAAATGTGGGGACCTCAACCGCATCTTCGAACTGGACTAAATAAGTCTAGTACTCCATTTTTTCTGGAAAGATTGAAATTCAATCATCAGAAAACCGATCCCCGTCTTCAACTATTATACAAAAAAGCTTCTAAACAATAAATCTGCGAGTGGAGAATAGAACATTCATTGACAGAGCCCCCGTATGGAGCTCCCCACTGGTGACGACACTACAGAGTTAATCCTACCGGTTATAGCTTGGTCAAAGGGTAGAATAGGTCCCAGGGCGAAACGTGGATTGGTAACCACGAAGGAGCATAAAACCTGGGAAACGCCTGCTGAACCAACACCAACAGCTCTACTATCAGACCAGAGTATCTCCACCTCCACGTGGGGACCGCTGGAAGTTCTTTCTTAACGAAAAGCTGCAGACAAAGAAGGATGAAGGCGAGTCTCCCGCGCCTAAAAACGGGACAAATTGTACCAACTGGTCCTCCAGGTTGGGTTGGGCTGACAACTCTACACGAAAAACCGAAGTTACGAAGCCACTACAGGAACCTCGGACTGGATGGATTTTTCAACGACAAACCCGGCAACGAAAAGGAATAACGATTTGCGCATTTTCTCATGGAACGTGCACTTTTGGTTCAGCTCCGGAGAAAACAAGTAAATGCGTTTTATAATTCTCTCAGAAAAGAGTAATGTAATGATTCATTAGAACGGGGCACCTGAACAAATTGGAGATTGAAAACGTGATAGATAAACTTTGGTAATATTTATTTAAACCACAATAGCAATTTAGCAATAAACACAAAAATTTAACTTTTCAATAAGATTTATGAATTTGTATTTCAAATTGGATCTTTGCACCGATGTGATGTTTACGCCGCCGCGGTTGGAAACAGAAGAGACCGGCTTATTTCCATGCGGTCCTTACTGTCCCAACCAACGGCATTTTTCCACCGCTAATTCTCCACTCTCCTGGTGCGTTCTGAAAATGAGCGAGTGGAGAGTTCCGCGCCATCTACCCGTCCGCATCCGCAACATTCGAAATAAATTTCGAATGCTGCCGATCCTGCCGCGCCACATCACTCCGCCCCCAGACGAAACCTAGGGGGTTTCGGCGACGGATCCCGGAACTTCGTTCGCCGTTAATCCACAAAGCGGACACGACGCTGCTTCGGGGCGCACACGGGTTTCAGCCTGGACAAAGAGACCGCCCTTTTGTGACCACCGATCTCGAGCTGGAAGAAATGTTCTCCCCTCTCGAGAACGCGGTATGGGCCCTCATATGGAGGCTGCAGCGGCTTCCGGACGGCATCCGTCTTGATCAGCACGTGCGTGCATGTGTCCAGTTCCTTGAGCGAACAAGCAGGTATGGACGCGTGTCGAGTGGGTGGTGGCGCTTTGATGCGTCGGAGATTGTCCCTCAGCAGACGCACCAACCCCGACTCCGTGAGACCCGATCTCTTGTCGAAGACCGGATCGCTTGGGAGTCTTGGGTTCTCCCCGTATACCAGCTCCGCGGGGCTGGCAGCAAATTCCTCTCGGCGGGTTGTACGAAGGCCGAGTAGGACGAGGGGCAAGACTTGAGTCCAGAACGGATCGTCGCGTGCCATAATGGCGGCTTTCAGCGTCCGGTGCCAACGTTCCAGCATCCCATTGGATTGCGGGTGGTATGCCGTAGTCCGCTGGCGTTTAAAACCCAGGAGTTTGTCTAACTCCGAGAAAAGGATGGATTCAAATTGCATTCCCTGGTCAGTGATGACCACTGCAGGGACGCCAAAGCGAGGTATCCACTCTCGGCAGAGGGCTTCGGCACAAGATTGCGCCGTAATATCTTTCAGAGGTATTGCCTCAGGCCACCGCGTGAACCTGTCGATGATTGTGAGGCAATACTTGTAGCCGTACGAGTCTCGCAAAGGCCCTATTATGTCGAGGTGTATCGTGTGGAAACGCTTGATAGTGCGGGGGAATGAGCCCACTTCTTTCCTTACATGCCTGGAAACTTTACACTTTTGGCATGCGATGCACTCTCTGGCCCAGGAATTGATATCCTTGTTCATGGAGGGCCAGAAATATTTTCCGGTGACTAACCGGTTTGCTGTCCTGATGCCGGGATGCGCCAAGTCGTGAACTGCGTGGAACACTTCCTTGCGAAATGTGGCCGGAATGTATGGCCGAGGTCCCTTTTCCGAGTCTTCGCAGCAGAGCGAGAGGTTTGAGCCGAAGATGGACAACTCCCGAAATCTGTATTTGGGGTTGGACTTGAGGCTCTGAAGTGCTGCGTCATCCTCCTGCGCCTTGGCAATAGCCGAGAAATCGAGTGAGGCGGGACGTTAACCTCGGAGACACGAGACAAAGCGTCAGCAACTATGTTGTCCTTGCCGGACACGTGCTGGATGTCTGACGTAAACTGGCTTATGAAGCTCAGGTGTCGAAGCTGACGAGGGGACGCTTTGTCGGGCTTTTGTTTCAAAGCATACGTGAGAGGCTTATGGTCCGTGAACACTGTGAACGGCCTGCCTTCTAGGGAGAAACGGAAGTATTTGATGGACAAGTACGCGGCGAGCAGTTCGCGATCGTAGGTACTGTAGTTCCGTTGAGCGGGATTCAACTGTTTCGAGAAGAAGCTCAACGGCTGCCAAACTTGATCCACCTTTTGGTGAAGGGCAGCACCTACTGCGATGTCAGAGGCATCAACAAAAACGGCTAGGGGTGCATCTTGCTGAGGGAATGTCAAAAGTGTAGCATCAGCCAGTTGCTGTCGGGATTTATTGAACGCGCGGACAGCCTCTTCAGACCACACAATCTCTCGTGTGTCTTTTGTTTTGGGGCCAGACAAGTACGCGTTCAAAACGGACTGGTGATGGGCGGCCTTGGGCAGGAAACGACGGTAAAAGTTTAGCATGCCCAAGAACCTCCTCAACTCCCTCACTGTTTTTGGACGCGGGAAGCTTGTGATTGCTTGCACCTTGTCTGGGTCGGGCTGTATTCCTTCAGAGGAAATGGAGTGGCCGAGGAATCTCACCTGTTGTTGAAGGAATTTGCATTTCTCAACGTTTAGGACTAAACCGGCCTCAAGGAGACGTTGAAAAATGCACTCGAGATGGGCTAAGTGCTCAGACTCAGTGGAAGAAGCGACCAAAACATCATCCAAATAGACGAAACAGAAATCGAGGTTTCGCAGGACTGAGTGAATGAACCTTTGAAAGGTTTGCGCCGCATTGCACAATCCGAAAGTCATTCGGATGAACTCGAAGAGTCCAAAGGGTGTGCATATTGCCGTCTTTGGAATGTCTTCAGGAGCTACTGGGATTTGGTGGTATGCCTTGGCTAAGTCCAAGGTCGAAAAGATGCAGCAATTCGCGAGGTGATGCGCAAAGTCGTGGATGAGTGGAATCGGATATCGGTCAGGAACAGTCTGTGCGTTTAGCCTTCTGTAATCCCCACAGGGACGCCATTCGCCATTTGGCTTAGGGACCATATGTAAAGGGGAAGACCAACAGCTGTTTGAGGGCCTGCAGATACCCTGTTGAACAAGTTGTTCAAATTCTTTCCACGCGATAGCCAGTTTCTGGGGTGGTAGAGGACGCACCTTCGAGAAAATCGGGGAACCAGTAGTATTTATGTGGTGCTGCACATTGTGCTTCACTGGTTTCGAGAGACTACACTCGGTAGTAATCTGGCTGAACTTTTGGAGGAGTGTCCGAACACGAGAGTCGGTGATGTCTTCCAAAAGAACGGAAAGGTTATTGTCAGCGTGAGATACCATTTGGCCCGACGAATTAAGGTTGGTTGTGGGGTCTATAACATTTTCAGAACGCACCAGGGGAGTGGAGAATTAGCGGTGGAAAAATGCCGTTGGTTAAAACAGAAGAGACCGGCTTATTTCCATGCGGTCCTTACTGTCCCAACCAACGGCATTTTTCTACCGCTAATTCTCCCCTGGTGCGTTCTGAAAATGAGCGAGTGGAGAGTTCCGCGCCATCTACCCGTCCGCATCCGCAACATTCGAAATAAATTTCGAATGCTGCCGATCCTGCCGCGCCACACACTCCCTGTACAGAGATGGAGCTACCAAGCAGTTAGCCGATACCCTGTTACAATATAGGGCTGATATAACAGCTTTGCAGGAGATGCGCTGGACAGCGACCGGTTTCCTGGAGAAGAGTCACTACATTATAGTGGCCATCCAGTAAACCATGTGCTCGGAGTAGGTTTCTTAGCCAGCTAAAATATGAAACCTGCTGTTATCGGCTTTGGAAACATAAGCAAACGGCTATGCAATCTGAGCTCGCGAGGCAAATTTAGAAATATAAGCCTCATTAACGTTCACGACCCTACAGAAGAGACTGCAGGGTCGGCGAAGGATACCTTTTACGAGGCAGTAGACAGAACTCTCGAAGCCTGTCCCAGATATGATAACAAAATCATTCGGAAGGCCAGAGCCCGTATTCTTCTACTGTCCGAGATTAATGGACGAGAGGAGAAATCTAGATGAAGCATTGATACCGAAAAAATGTTTAAGGAAAATGCTAGCATCGCAGGAGGATTGGGATGCGATCAACTCAATGATCGCATCAATCCAGGGCAAACTGCAAAAGGTGGAGATTAGTCGAATAACAAAGACTGAATACACTAACCATAAAATTCCATTTCATGTATTGCTCCATGGTGTACTGAAACATCATTAGTATTGCACCCTGCCCTCTCCCAACATTCCGATTCTACGTTATTTGAATGCAAAACTGCACAAATTGTGTGGTGTTGAAAAGTATCCCACATGACAAATAGAATCTTACTCCATAATAGGAATAACAATCTCCATTCTGGTACCCAATCTTGGTGACTCCAAGTCGAACTGCTTCAAAGGTATGATTCACTTTACTGGAATCGCAATCATTACCTTCAAAGACGTCTATTCGTAGCATTGCAGAGTCTGCTTAATCATACCCTCTTTGCCGTCTGCGATTGTTTCCGCTTCTTCCTTTTTTTACTGTACACAATAAATTCGACCTTAAAGGCTATTGTCATGAAAAAAAATCGTCTCCAGATTCATTTGCGATAAAATACAAGAACCAGAATACAACACAATCAAAGAGCACTAATTATGTTATTGTGGAGCTGAGTGGAGATGAAAACGATGTGATGGATGGTTACGTCTGAAAGTGAAGGTCACTCACTACTCCACTCGATGGAAATCTACAGAAAAAACAGACGAAACATACATGTAGCCACATATCGCGGGACGAAAACATGCTTACACAGATTCCATGGAGAGCGATCTCAAGCGTTTATGCTAACGAACTTGGAGAACCATGAAATTCTTCCAATTCATCCTGGGCTGCCCCAAGCCTCCAAGTCTTCCATTTCGACTATTCGTAGGAAATATGCTTCGTAATTTCTTAATCAGAATTAAATGATCAGATAGGACAATAACGTTGAATGATATACTCGTGTTTGGAGTGAGTCACTTGTAAACGGCAACAATATTTGTTCGTCATATTATCTTACACGTTTCATCTTCAAATAGTTTGATAAGACAAATGATCTGCAGGTGGATATCAGTTGTTTACCTAGAGAATAGGTGATGGGGTGATGCGGTGCCGATCGAAAGTATATCCGGAAGCCGATTCTTCAGCAAAGCTACGACACTTTTATATTCTCTTTGAAAGATTTCTACTTAGTTGATTGCTGGTTAAGTAATATTCGACCACCCTCTCCAGGTAACGAGTTCTCCCCCGATTATTTTCAGCTGAATATTGTTATCAGTTGGCCCCAGTCGAGTTGATTCACGCTACGCCAGCCACTTTTAAGAAAGCATATGACGCTTTCTACCTTGGACGATTACTTTATATTGCTCCCAGCTCTTCTAATTTGTGCCTCAGATAAAAAAATCAAGCAAGGTGGAGTGAATAGTATATGAAGGTTGTCGCATACCATGCAATTATTCTCCGCGCTTAGGCGAGGCTGGGCGAGGCGAGGAATGAGTTTTATTAATCAGAATTCCTATTTGCCTATCTTATATGCGCATGATAATTTCAAGCTGCTTCTAGATCATATTTGTGAGCCGGTCGTCGTCATAAGCGACAATCGTAGAGGGAAAGACATGAATACAAAATGATTATTAGCATTTTTTTTTTTGTTTCAATTTAAAAGCTTCTCCTGTATTATTTCTTGCCGGGGTATGGCTTTGGCTTTGGCTTCGGGGGCGACATACCTGACTCTTGTTTGGCATATGTGTAATTGAGCGGGCGCTGGGACGGTCATGTCTCATGTCGTAGTGTTTACAATCGAATAGCGCTACCGCACCAGCAATGCTTTACCACTCACCCAGAGAATGATTGGCTATCCAATGAAGCATGGAAGTTAATACAGTGATACGGAATCTACTGGTAGCGAACATTTTCAAGAGCTAAAATCGTCGCGAATATCCGTTCCCTTATACCTGGATAAGTTCTTATCAATAATAGCCGGTTTGCGGTTTCGTCCAAGATAGAGGAAACTCATTCGACCCTGCTTCATCTCTGCCTTGAGAGTAGCGTGATCAAAAAAAAAATTACAAAGCGTTATCCGCCCCCTTCTGTTAGCCCAAAACATGGGTCTGACAACTAAAGCAATCGCCCAGACCCATCAAATGGATGGCGGACGCAGAACTCCCTTAATTCCTGAACAGAACTATTGTTATCAACATGATTTTTTTTAGATTTTTCGGTTGGGCAATTTCTGAGAATGGGTCCGTGAAAGAAATGATTACTATCGACACCCTGTACTCCCCACCTTTCCAACAAATGTCAAAACTAAAAAAGGCTTCGGAAAGTACTAACCGAGACCTTTCATTTGATACCCCACATGACTATATTTGATGAAAAAAAAAGTGATCCTTCACATTGCATGTATGATGGCCTCCCTTCCTCCTCCCACCCCCCTTTTACATTCGACGTAGAAAGATATAACTCACTGTATGCGTCAGCGTTCACAGTTCCCACCTTTCCACCAAATTTGGTGTCAATCGCTATAAATGCGTGTGACAGACAAACAGACAGACAGTAAAGCGATTTTAATAAGGTTTGTTTTTACACAAAACCTTAAAAACAACACAACGGGACCCAACCCTTGTCCCAGAAGAACATTCGAACTACGTCGCTGTATGGTTATGAAAGAAGACAAATTCCAATTAGGTAAACCGAAGTTGAATATCAAAACCATTAGTCGAAGTACCCTGTTTTCTTAGAACAATTAATGTCCGCTGACGTTTTGTCCAGAAGGCCACCGCTTTAAGTATGCTTCAGTTTCGAACGTCAACTCTGCTACACCCAACTGATCGATCAGATCTTATTCTGACTACAGATGTCTGCAAAGACATCACAGATGCGGCGCTGGAGTAGCTAGTTGATAGACTACGCCAACCAATTCGTGAATTACAGCGCATATAACAGGGAGCTGTTGGTAATTTACAATGCCGTGAAATTCTATAGATCCATGATCAATCAAAAACTAGAAAAAGTATCGTTGAGACAGCAGGAGTGATCAATTTTGTCAGCCAATTCTCAACGAAAATCCTGGATACCGGCACAACTTACGACTTATCTCATGACAAATTCAGTAAAAACACGGAAAATTTTCTTCGACGAAGAAATGGCAACAGCTCAACCAGCGACTGTATAGGATAACGGTCTGGAATAGTCTGAGCATTCAAACGTCTGTAATCGCCACATAGTCTCCATTCGTCGTTGGGCTTTGGGATCATGTGTACTGGAGGAGACCAGCAGCTATTTGGTGGACTGCAAATACTGTTCTAAAATTGTATCGAATTCTTTCTTAGCAACAGTGAATTTCTGGGGTGGTAAGGGACGCACCTTCGAGAAGATATGGGAGCCAGTAGTGCGGATGTGGCTGTGCATCATGCTAAGTTAGCTGCAAGAAACTAATTTCGGTAGTAACCTTGCGGTAAGTTTGAAGTAGCGCGCGAATGCGAGGGTCGGCTACTTCTTCAAAAATGATTGAAAGACTGACAGTACAGCAGGTGGTGAGTTTTCTTGAAGACCTGAGCGAGTTTACGGCGTCTATAAGAAACCTATTCTTCAGATCCACTAGCAACCCATAGTGGTTTTCAAAGTCCGCGCCTAATATAGGACTGCTGATGTCCCCTACAACAAAACGCCATGAAAACGTTCATCGAAGTCCTAGACTTAAGTCTATCTGCGTGTAACCATACGTGCGAATCGACGAAGAATTTGTTGCCGCGAGTTTTAACGGTTACGATATTAAGTTACTATGCTGAGATACGGGAAGAACCGAAACTTCAGCACCTGTATCGACCAGGTAGTTGCGCCGGCTCGAGGGGTCGTAGATTGTGAGACGACTTAATGTTGCATTTCGGGTAGCAGTGGCCAGAACTCCCAGTAAGTCTGATTTGTTTGGTGAGAAATTTTTTGCCTTTTCAGCGAACCAGCTTGCCCGCGGTATATGCTGGAGGTCCCGACGGCCTACTAACCGATCGCCCATTTCGAGAGACGGATCTAGACCTTGATCTGATCCTACTCCCCGAATGTAGAGCACTGACGGCCTCTGCCAACTCAAAGACGATATCTGTTAATGCTGCCACCATCTGCTGTAATTGAGCCACCAGGCCTAAACTGTCGCGGGACAACTCACCAACCATGGGTCGCACGTGGACCTCATGAATTTTATCCGCGATGACGGCTAACGTATCCAGCGACTTCAATTCCGCACATACCAAAATGGCCTGCGTGCTCTCCGGAAGCCTCCGCAGCCACAAAGACTGTAGCAGCTCGGTGCTGACTTTGTCACCACCCAATTGCTTCATTTCACGGTCACCTAGCGTTAGCTCTGTCAGTAACTGGTTAAGTTTAGCCGTCTCACTTACTGACAGGCGTTTTAAGAGCTGCCCCTTTAGTCGAGTACAAGAAGAATTCTCTTGGACGTCGAAGATAACCTCAACCGCCTCTACGCCCAAGCCGAGCAGCGCGTCATTGAAACGAACGGCATCCGCTGAGACGCCGGCCAAAGCAGATTCAGCCTCGAGTTGGAGAAAACAATCTTGCCGGGCTCCTACGCCAAAATGGCGACACCCATACGGCTACGGTAATTACCGCGGGACTTACCTCTATTCCAGAGGGCATCGTTTAGCGGAAGCGAACAACCCAAGAGAAAGAACGCACAGGTGGATCGAGCGGAGTTCGAGGTAGAGAAAAGCGAAGGAGGGGAGGAGAAGAAAAAATCTCATCCTGCTCACCCAGCACTCTTTCCATCGTTTTTGAAGACGTTGCCCACGCACGTATTGCAACTTCACATTGTTTTTTTTCTTAAGATGACAATAAATTTAACCAATTGGATAATAATAATAAATATGAAATCTGCGACCTGACTGCAGCCTTCGCCGGAATGGGCGGGGCGGGTAGTTCAGAAGATCTTCTGACAAGTGACTACGGCCCAGAGACTCGTCTGTCCAAAGACAAGGAGGCTGCAAACCAAAAGCCAGGAGCAGAAAAAAAGAGGAAACGAAGAAGGACTAGACCGTCGGCTCTGCTTATTAAGCTGACGGAAGGCAAGGCATTTGCAGAAGTCTTTAGTGAAATCCGCTACAGGATGAAAGCAGAAGACAACGGAGCAGAGGTGTCTTCCATATGGAAAACGAGGAGTGGCGGAGTCGTCGTCGAACTGTGTCCGAAGACGGCTAGCAAGAGTAAGTTCTTCGAAGCGGTCAAGGGGTTATTGAGGGAGAAGGCTCTTCTTTCCACCCTAAAGCCTATGTGCTCTTTAGAAATCCGGGATGTCGACTGCCTCTCAGAAAAAGTCGAAGTGGAGGAGGCGATAAAGCATGAATGTCCAGAGGTAACCAATGCCCGGATAGGTATCACCCCTGTAAATGATCGAAGCCAAAAACTCACCGTGGTAGAAGTCCCCGAGCAATATGCGAGGAAACTCCTTAGCAGCAGGAGAATCAAAATTGGATAGATAGTGTGCAAGGTACAAATGCGGATAGTCCCGACCCACCAAGTGCTACAGGGGTCTCAACTATGGACACACGTCAGCAACTTGCAAGAGACCGGACAGGCGCAGGTGTGCAATCGTGCACCAGTTGCTAGCACAGTGCGGAAGTAAATGCTGATCTAGTGCTAATTAGCGAGCAATCCCGAAACAGGGACCCGGCCTCATGGCATCTCGACTCATCGGGCACCGCTGCCATCTGTGTTCTGGACGACGTTCGACTTTGTGTTTTTGCCGAAGGTCGAGAGAATGGGTTTAAAGTTCGCGGCTGGCAAAACCTTGCACACGAGGTGAATGAGGACCCGTGGGGACTTGGCTATAAGCTTATCACCCGGAAAATCGGGACTCTGAAGAAGCCCTGCATACTAAGTATCGACCAAATGGACCGCATTGTACGGGCATTGCTCCCCAAACATCTTGTACGAGTTGATGTCAATAGTGCGGAAAGCGTTGAGGATTGCCCCCTTTTCACAATGAAAGAGCTTGAAGAAGCGGTTCTCATTATGAAAAACAAGAAGGCACCACGTCCTGATAGCATCCCGGCAGAAGTTTACAAACTGGTGTTCCTCCAACGGCCAGACTTGCTCCTTGTCGCTGGAAAGTGGCCAGACTCGCGCTGTTGTGTATGTTTAATACGGCTCGAGAAGCTCATCAGGAGTAGACTCGCTGAAGCGATCCGCGCTGCCGGGGACTTATCCCCAAGGCAGTTCGGGTTCAGAACAGGGAGATCCACAGTGGATGTTATTATGGAGGTCATAAAGGCAGTTCATCGAGCCGAAGCACACAGCCGCCGATCTCGATGGATAGTGCTTCTCGTAACGCTTGATGTCAGAAATGCCTTCAATTCCGTAAGGTAGGCAGATATGCTAAGCACATTAGAAAACTCATTCCACATGCCAAGCTATCTCTTGCGGATATTGAGGGATTATCTGAAATACCACTCCCTGCTCTATGAGACCCTAGAGGGTCAAAGGAAGATGGAAATCACGTCGAGAATAGCAGCACAGAGATCCATCCTAGGGCCGGACCTCTGGAACGCTTCCTACGATAGTCTGCTGACACTTGATATGCCCGAAGAGTCGCGTCTGGTCAGTTATGCAGATGACGTTGCGGCACTTGTTGCCGGACGCACTGGTGAACAGACGCAAAGCAGACTTTGCATATTGATGTGACGGGTAAGCGGATGGATGATTACTGACTTTGCGCCCCATATCGATCGGCAAGTTTACTATAGAGTCAAAACCAGTGGTTAAATACCTTGGTTTAATGCTCGACTCGAAGATGAGCTTCTTCAAGCAAATCAAAGCAACAGCGAACAGGGCTTAGGCTGGAATCGCGGCCTTGAGTCGACTAATGGCGAATGTTGGGGCCCTATATCTACTAGGAGACGTCTCTTTATGGGAGCAGCGCAATAGGTTCTGCTCTATGGCGCGGAGGTATGGACTGATGCCCTTAACAAGGAAGTGCATCCTAAGCGCCTTGCTCAAGTGCAGAGGCGGGGAGCTTTCCAAGTGGCGTCTGCTTGTCGCACTGCCTCCAAACCAATCGTGATGATGATCGCGGGAGTGATCCCCGTTGCCCTCTTTGCGAAGGAGCGCAAAGCTATCTTCCGCCGTAAGGACGAGAACTTAAGAGAGGTAGTTTCCCGTGAAGAACATCAACGCACCCTTACCGAGTGACAACTCTCTTGGCAAAATGAGCCAAGGGACTGTGCGGCTCATTGACAATTTAGGCCCGTGGCTAAACCGAACGCACGGTGAGATTGATTACTTCCTTATTCAACTTCTAAGCGAGCTTGAAGGTTTTCACTCTTATCTGCACAGGATTGGGAAAGCACGATCTCCTAATTGTGTGCTGTGTAATGGAGTAGCGGACGACGTTGAACTTAACCTTTTCTCTTGAGAAAGTCCCACTTCTCTTTCGCTTTCGTCAGCAGCTTTATGCCGATACAAGGGAACTCTCTCCAGACATTTTCAGAGAGATGCTGCGCGGGCTATTCTTATTATGAAGAAGATTGAACTCGACCGGCGGAGGAACCGGACATTTTGTGCGTAAACGCATTCACCTACCCTACTCCCCTCAAAAAAACTCAAATCTAAACAGACCGGCAAGCAAACCAAACAAATTTTGGTAGAGAACTTTCGCAGCTCTAAATTTGATTGCTTGGTGGTTCCCCTTGGTCTGCTCTAGAGAAGGCAACATAGTTTTGCTATAGATCTGCAGTAGCTGGGTCACCCAGGGAAAATTGAACCTGTGGAATTCACACCTTCTATCAAGAGGCAAAACATAATGCAAAAAAGTCAAAGATTATCCAAGGTGTTTGCAGACTGATTGTCTTCCAATTGGGACACAATCTCTTTTTCTAATAAGCCATGAACAGAGAACACCGACAGTGTATGGTAGACGCACGTGGATAGTTATGCAAAAAAGATTGAAATCATGAATTCGCTACTTTTTGTAAAGAAGCTTTGAATGAATTATGCATATGAGCGTAGGTTGACAAGCACAGATTTAGAAGCCAAATCTGCAGCCACCTATGCGAGCCAATACAGCATAGCAAATCATTCTCGCCTTGGAACTGTTGCTGCGGCTCGTCGATTATGACTACGAGGGTATCGCCATGAGACATATAGGCACATAGTTTTCATGTACATGGACCAAATATGGATATCACCTGGTGGCCGTGGTGGCCGCAGCACCCAATGTAGTTTTTTTCACTGCGAACAGCTCACCGAGAATGGAATTTCATAGAATGGGTGAACAGCGATAAGTGAGCTTCCAAGTTCATTAGCTGCACGATTTTCGGTGATATCGTGCTGATATGGGAATTCAATGCGACACTTACCCAGAAGGTGATGAATCGAAATGACGAAGAGACGTTTTGACGTTACATTGTAGTGACGAGACTTCTTCAGGAAATTAAAAGGCATTCTTTCGTCGGGGCACTGTTGCGCTCGTCACGTAATCTACACGGCTGCGGGGCACGTCGCGGCTACAGGTTGCGTTGGGTCTAGTCGAGGAACGGTGTCCAGCGCTGCATAGTAGTGCACTTCCTGCTCCTATTGCCAGCTCCAAAACTGGAAACTGCACCTAATGCAGGTGTGTCGACTGTCAAGGTTCCGTTGGAAGCGTATTGCGCCAGACTCTGGAGCACCCAGCGAATACACAAGGAAATCACTTGGTTGATTATTTATCCACTTTAAGGCCACCAAAGGATCACAAAACTGAACGCAACGATACGTTTGATGTTCCGCGCACAGGACACCCCCAAACTTCGATTCTTGTTTACGTAACAGAAGTCAACAACAAACCAACCCGCACAGTTCGCATGGATCTCAGCATTTAGTCATCCACCTACCGAAATGCAAAGCACCACGAAAATACAAAAAATGCGAAAACGTTCGCCCCTATCGTCGTTTTTGAGCCCAGAGCACACACACCTCACACACTCGATTCGCGCAAATTAGAACCTTTTCAATTGCTCACACAATTTCTCGTTGTTTTCCCAATAAAATCATCCACGCCCGAGTTCGTAACTAATTAGGGAGAGCGCGGAAAACACCTGGCTGCATAGTGAAGTAAGGACTTGCGGCGGGAACAACAGAAAATAATTGGAAAAACTGAAAAGAAACGCCGAGACAGAAACCCCTTCTGGTTGACACGGGAAAGTTGAAACGCGACAAAAACTTTTTTTTTCGGAAAATATGACAGACGGCGATGTGAATGTGTGTGTGGGTATGTCGGTCGTGTATTTACATATAGCAACGACACGGGTGCGGAAGATGCAGGTGCATTGCATTGCGATCGTAGTGCTCCTAGTTGTGGATAGGTGGCGAAGAGGTGAGTTTTGATGAGGCGGGAAGTGATATAAATTTTATTTTGACCGTAGATGGGGAGAAGAGGAAGATTGAAATTTTAGTGATTATTTCCAATACAGTTCAGTCATTTCAAATGGTAATCCATGCGTCTGTTGGTAGTATACAATTTACACGGGGAAAGCTCCAACCTCGCTAAAGAACTCCGGCGACTATACCTGTGATAACGGTAATATTTAACTTTGAACCCCATCCCCTCTCACACAAGTTCGGTTAAAAAATCGCGGCGGTCACTGCCTGGTTAAAGAAGTGGCGCTAAGGAAGACGGGGCGGCAATCCAAGGAGGAGAACATCCATAGTGGTAGCACCGGGAGACAATGTATCACATTAGTTGACTGGCCTTGATGCAGTAGGTGAATGCCCCTAAGGCATAATTAGGGCGCTCACACTCGAGTCTGCATGAGGACTCTGAATCTAAAGTGGTAAAAGTTCACGAGACCTTACCAAGGGTATACTGGTACCATGGGAACCGGAATAGACCCTGAATTCCAATACGGCTTGAGAATTCCTGTTGTATAATATGTGCATTCAGCTCAGATGTTGCGGTTGGCCCCCTAGTGGGAGTTTCATGGGAGTTGTGGTTGCGTTCAAGCGAAGGGAGACCTGTGAACCTCAAGCAGCTTCAACACGCATGCCGTACTCCATAGTTCCGTAGATATTTAGGTAGGTCTTGCATTCATCAATATGAATGCTGAGCCATGCACTCTGTATAAACTGGTACCGTTGTAGCTTGTCACAGCGGGGCTCTGTTTGTGGTTACAAAATCAATCCACGTCTTAAGAAGGCCGTGGGATTAAGTCCCCGAGATAAGTACCCACGTTAATCCACAGGTACGTAACTGGCCGGTTAAAGAATATGACGCTTGAAAAGGGGGGTGTTTGGTATTACCGTTGTAAACTTTGATTTGCCAACCGCACCCATGGAGGAGCAGATGGTAAAAAGAGTATTTAAGAGAAAGAAAAAAGTCCCTCACTGCTATTCGCACTACAATGATGTACAAGCAGGGTAAAGAGGGACCCACCAATCCTCACCCGTGCGAGTGCACATCACTGTGATAATTATCCTACCAACAAGCTTTAAATGATACGAAAACAGCCCTTTTCTGGGGCGCTATAACCTTCCAACGGGTCGCTTCGATTCTTCTATTATATTGTAAAAGGGGAGCTTTCTTTTCTTCCTGCATACCCTCTCCTCCCCTCCCTCTCCAGAGGTGGGAAAGGCAAATCAAAATATACCAGCATAATATCAAAATACTTCTCATTTGAAGTGTCATATCTTTTTAAGAGGGGAGACTACCGCGATTTTTAACGGAATTTGAGGGAGAGTTCGTGTCGGAGGGGTAGGCGACGAAGAATGCAGTTATACAAAGAGTGTTGGACTCCATGTTCAGCACGTCATCGAACGACCAACTAAACACCTCCCCATCGTCAGAGAGCTAGCCTGGAACCGTGTGTCACATTACTTCGGACTAATCCCCGAACTCTTCCGCCTTGCGAAGCCTTCAAATCAGCGAATTCCTTTCACCAACGAGAGGGGAGAGAAGGAAGGGAACCGTCAATTCAAGGAACCCCCTGCCATCCGGTTCCTCCACCGATCGAGCTCTATCTTCTTAGTAATGAGAAGGACACGAACGTAATGGACAACAGCGCTCCACCTGTCAGCACTCCTCAGCATTTCCTCGACAATGTTGTCTGGAGAGAGATCCCCTGTGTTTAAATAGAGTTGCTGACGAATTCCACAAGAAAAAAGTGTGTGTTGTCTACAATTCCGGAGATCGTGCCTTTTCAATCTTATGCAGGTAAGACTGAAAACCTCCATGCCCACTTAAGAACTGGGTAAGGAAATAGTCAGTCTCACTATGCTGCCGGTGCAGCCACGGGAATGGAGACCTTGCGGCGACTGCAGATGCCTGAATGATCAGACCATTGCAGACTGCTACCCTATACCACTCATCCACGATTTTGCGTCCACTATCGCAAACTGCCGTATTTTTCGACCTTGGAGTCAAGGCATACCATCAGATCTCTGTAAGTCCCGAAGACATTCCGAAAACGCCAATATGCACTCCTTTCGGACTCTTCGAGTTCGCTAGGATGACTTTTAGAGTGTGCAACGCTATGCAGACCTTTCAAAGATTCATCCACTTTGTGCTGTGAGACTTCAACTTCTGTCTCGTATATTTGGATAATGTTCTGGTTGCGTCTTCCTCTGAGTCCGAGCATTTAGAGTACCTCGAGTACATTTTTCAATATCTACTTAGGGCCGGTCTAATACTCAACGTTAAGAAATGTAAATTTCTACAATCGCAGTTGAGATTCTTCGGCCTAAAACCAGACCCAGTCAAGTTGCAAGCGATTTCGAGCTTCCCGCTTGCGAAAACTATTAAGGATTTGAGAAGGTTTTTGGGCATGTTAAACTTCTATCGTCGTTTCTTGCCTAAAGCGGTCCATCATCGATAGTAGATCCTCAACGCCTCCTAGCTAGGGCCGAAAACCAAAGACTCCCGCCAGGTATTTGAGACCCCTTAGCAACAGCTGTGGATGATGCACTTCTGGCATCCCCTCAGCTAGATGCATTCCTAGCAGTATTCGTTGATGCCGCAGACATTGCCGTAGATGCTGTTCTTCACCAAAAAGTGAATCAAATCCGGCAGCCGTTGAGCTACTTCTCCAAACAGCTGAATCCCTCTTAACCGAACTACAGCACCTGTGATCGCAATTAACTACTTCCGGCACTCCTTTGAAGGCAGACCGTTCATACACTCATTTTTCCTTTGAAACAAAAGCCCGACAAAGGTGCCCATCGATCATCCTGTTCTATGGAAGCAGCAAAAATGGAAGAAATCGTGCAGGCACTTTTTCTTGTCCACCACATCCGAACAGACGCTGTTGATGAAAGAGGGAGCACTGAGGAATGTCCACTCTTCATTGTAAAGGAACTAGAAGATGGGGTCCTGTCCATGAAGGACAAAAGACACCAGGACTGCATTGTATTCCCAGCGAAGTGTTGAAACTCTTACGTAAATACAAGTCGAAATTGCTAGTCAACGCATTCAACGCATGTTTGATATTGGGTGATCTTCCCTCCCGCTGGAAGGTTGCGAGACTTGTTCTGATAAACAATGGCAAAGGCGAGCTCAAGGCGCCGTCAGCGTAACGTCCGCTTATTATGTTGAGCACAGCGGGGAAGCTGCTTAAGACGCTCATCAAGCCACGACTGACTGACGCAATATGTGTTGCGAAAGACTATTCACCAACACAATATGGTGTTAGAACGGGACGATCCGGGATTGATGTCATTGAGAAGGTGGCCCAAGTGGTAAGACTGGATGAGGCACACAGTCGCCACTGGCAGCGAGTAACGTCAGAAACGCCTTCAATTCTGCGAGGTGGTGCGACATGCCCGAGGCACTCCAGGCTACCTATTGCAGATGTTGAGGGATTATATAAAGGACCGACCCCTACTTACCGAGACCCGGGAAGGACAGCGTCGAATAAAGGTGACTTCGGCTCAGGGACTTATCCATTGCCCGGACCTGGAACGGAGCACTTAATACGATAGCCTTCTACGACTCGAAATGTCTGATAAATCGCATCTGGTCGGCTACACGGGTGATGTTGCGGCACTGTTGAGCAAGCTTAGTGCACTTTGGGAATGCGGGATGCGGCGAGTAAGCAAATGGATGGCTGAGCATGGATTCTCCCTAGCTCTGGAGAAAACTGAAGTTGTTGTGCTGACCAAGGAGAAGGTTCCCACAGTCCTCCCTATTAAGGTGGGTGAATGTTTACGATTTGCCGGCTGATATCTAATGTTGGAGGTCCTTGAGTGCAATTCAGTCCGTTCTCCTTTACGGTTCCGAAGTATGGGCCGACTGCCTCACTAAGGAAATGCAGCGTAAGTACAAAGACGAGTTTCTCTGCGAGTTGTGTCCGCTTATCGTACCGTCTCGGAACCAGCTGTAATGGTGATCGTGGAAGTTATTCCGATCGCTCTCCGTGCTGCCGAGTGGAGACTTATATACCTCACAAAAAGGCGAGCGAAATAAGGAAACTGTTGCTTGTGAAGAGAAAATTCGTACTCTCCACGCATGGCAGCTCTTTAACCTGATACAATTTCGATCGAAGAGCTTTGTCAGCGCACCGACCAGATACCCATAGACGTGTTGATGAGAAGCGGGCAGTGGGTAGGTCACACATGAAGAAAGGGCCTTTGCCATTACTGCCTACACTACCCCAAGATGACCGACAAATGAGTCCCCCCAAAAACGCATGGCGCAGAAGAGTCGAGGACTAGTTCAAGCTTCTCGGGAGTCCTGGAGAAAATTGAAACACATTTCAGTAAATCGTCAACGATAGCGGGTATGCATGGTTAACGCGATGCGCTCCTTCCACGTTAAAAGCTTTGTTTTTCAATCACATATAACAATTCGCCCACCCCCTGCAAGCGATATCTGTCTCCCAGGGGGGAAACAATGTACACCACACAATGTTTGATCAGTAAATTATACACAAATTTACAAAACAAATTCTCATGTATTTCACATTTTTCCAACATTCTCAAATTTACGTCTTCGTTTCTATAAAATAATACAAAGTCTTTAAATTAATACGTTTTTCCAAGAAAAATCATTCTAAAATAATCTTCGCCTCTTTGCCATCAATAAACAACTTTTGTCCATTTTTCAGACAAAATTCTCGTTTTACATGAGCAAAGAGGAGGTCGGTGACAAGGAATATCTGCGAAAGGAAAAAAAGGGTCATGATTAGTGAGACTAGCAAACCCTAAATCCATTAAATGGGACTTACTTGTCCTGTGCAGAACCCTAATGTAATTCCAAAGTAGAAATTAGCATTTGCCGAGCCGGCATAAATCCACAAATGCCACAGCGTCGGCATGACTAGAACTGTTACCAAAAAGAAGCAGAACACGATGAAATTTTGAGCCATGACTGAAAGGACATCGGAGAAAAGTAATTATTTGAAGAATTATGATAAAATGCAGCACGAAGGAGTCAAACTTACACTTCCAACACTTCTTCCAAAGTGGCAGGAATGCCAAATAAAATGCGATATCACCAACGCACGGATATGATCGGAAAATGGCTATCAAAGCCAGCAAAATTGTCGCCAGCATCATTGGATCCTTGCGCAATTTTATCGACAGAGGAACTAAATATAAAATTGTCGCGTTCATTTGGAATGTAACTAAGAACATGGTGCGGAAATGCTCAAACATTTCAGTGAAAAAGTACCAGAATACGCCGATGTTAGGCTGCAAGTCGCGATAGTGGAATCTGGAAAGGAATTATTATTGAGTTTTTGGTGTTGTGGAAGGAAGAAATCTTTTGTGTTACATGAATCCCAATGTGCTGTCAAAGAAGCTCCAATTTCCGATCATAGAGTAATGCAGGAAACTTAGTATTCCGCACAAGGCCAGGAATGCATTAACGACTTTAATTGCCTTGGCTAGAGAATTTTCGCTAAACTGAAGGACAGCCGGTGCCAGCAGGACCACGGGATACATGCTGCGCATTGTTTCGATGGCAAGGAAAAGCATGCAAGGTGTTATTTGTTTTTTGGCGAGGAAGAAAAAGTACAAGGACAGGAAAAAGTTGCTGAAGACAGTTGTCGTCTGGGCCACACAGCTCGCCACGGAGAAAGGGTTGAATAAATAGGCCATCATTACGTAATGTGAGAGAGGTTCCACATCGTCTGTTTTTAGTTGAATATCCTCCGTATCAGGAGCGTATTTCGCCTTTCGAGCCTGATCCAACTAGAAGCAAAAATGGTGCTGTGAAGAGATTGAGTGTTAGATTGAGCTACTCTTACCTGACTCCTTAGCACCATCTTCGTCATTTCGTACAGGAAAAATGCAGTAAGTAAATCTAAAGCGATGAACAGGAACGGTAGGAGACATTCGCAATTGTTAAGGACCCATGAAAGTCCCAAAAGGATGGTGGGAACTTCGTGAACCAAATCGCCGCTGTACGGATTGATTCCATGTTTGTAAAGATATGCTCCTTCTTGGACTAGTTTTGGGGGAAAAGAACGATCAAATAAAGATCAAAACAAACAAAACTCCCCATACCTCTTTTGAATGAATTTAAGGGCGTTGAAATCTCAACTCGGTTACGAATAATTCGTGAAAACTTTGATATTATCAGAAAATATCGCAACACGGCAGCGAGAAAAAGATATAGAACTAACTTTTTTCTCATTGCGCTACTCTAAACTATGGATTCAATGGTGCGGAAAAGTAATTTCATGCAGCATTTGCGGATATTTAATAAATAAACTCAATGATTACTAATATTTGGATAAAATTGAATGTTCTTTGGTTATGTTTATGACAATATATGTCAAGTCAATGTTTTTGTGCTCCATGGCAGCACCAGTGAATCGAATGTGAACTGTTTACAGCGGATCAGTTCGTTGCACGGTTTTAAGGAATTATTCCCAATTGGGTTTTGATCAATTTCCAATTCGATTTTCATAGGTGAAAGATGGAAATTTAAAAAATAATATCAAAGTTTGACCATTTCCAAGTAAAAACAATTTATTGAAATATGATTTTGTGTTTTAACGAAAAAAAATAATATTTATATTTTATGTTAGAGGGACCGGCGTGGACGTTGAATCTGTAAAAATATACAGGCAAGTCTCTTTGTTCTTTTCATATAATTAAAAGTCAAAACCCTTCCTGGGTATTTAGGCAATATAGTTTTTACATTGAAATTATTCCCTGTCGCTCTCTATGGTTCTGAGTGTAGGCCGACTATAAAAGATAATGAACGGCGTCTTGCGGTTATGAAGATGAAGATGTTACGCTGAACTAGTGGCGTCACACGTTTAGATCACATCCGAAATGAGGATATCCGCGATCGTTATGGGGTTGCACCGATCGTGGAGAAGTTGCGAGAGAGGCGTCTATGGTCACGCAATTCGTACTAACGAGAATTCATTTGCCAAGATTGGTCTGAACATCGAAGCCGATGGTAAACGACCAAAAGGCGGGCCTAAACAACGGTGGCTTGATACGCTGGATGGGGATTTAAAAGCCTCGAGATTGCACCCAGATCAGGCATTCGATAGAGCCAAATGGCGAAACCGATCACGACGAGCCGACCCCGCTTGTGAACGGGACAAAGGCTGAAGAAAAAGAAGAGATTGAAATTATTCCCTGTTTCTGGGGCCCGACATAAGTAAAGAGCAATAAAAAGGGATAAACTCAAAAAGGAAACCGTTGGCATCGGTATGCAATGGACAAATACAAATTGACGCTAGAAAATATCCAATTAATTTCACATATCGCAAAGATCTAAATAAAACAGGTAATGACCCCGTTGTCGTTGGTTATACACTATGCAAAATTTGTATTCATACACCATAGACACGTGATCTGCGGAGATGAGCGGCCTCTAAATTGTCCCATCACGATTCTGGGAAATGAGCATGGACGCGTTATACGCTTTGGCGATGCATTGGGCCACATGGACACATGGACACCTCTTTCTGTGAAGACGCCTGCTTTATTAGGTTGGTCTAACCTCACCTCTAAGCTCATCCAGAGCTTTAGCAGACCAGCCTGACATCTTTCTCGGTCACGGCCCCAAGCATTGACGTCACCAGCAATCACCAGTGGCGCAGCAGGATTAACATCATTCGAAATTTATTTTATTTATTTATTATTTAGCAGAAGGGAGATGCGGTCCCTCTGTTTCCAAACAATGAGACTCCCTTACCGATGGCTCTCCACTGTCATGGCGAGTTCTAGAAAAGCCGAAGAGAGCAGCGGCGTCGTCATCCATCCGCTCGTATCGTTAATACTGCTGCGCCAGATCATTCCGCCCCTAGATGAAACCTAGGGGGTTTCAGCGAAAGAACCCGGAACTGCGTTCTCCATCACACCGCAAAGCGAACACGACATCGTTTTGTAGCGCCTACTGGCTTCAGCCTGGATAGGGAGGTCGCCTTTTTGTGTCCTCCGATCTTGAGCTGAAAGAAATGCTCTCCCCGCTCAAGAACACGGTACGGACTTTTACATGGAGGCTGCAGCGGCTTCCGGACGGCATCCGCCCTGACCAGGACGTGCGTGCATGTGTCCAATTCCTTGGGCGCACAGACGAGTGTCGGGTGGGAGGTGCGGCTTTGATGCGTCGAAGATTGTCTCTCAGCAGACACAGCAATCCCGACTCTGTGAGACCCGATCTTTTGTCGAAGACCGGATCACTTGGGAGCCTTGCGTTCTCCCCGTATACCAGCTCCGCGGGGCTGGCAGCAAATTCCTCTCGGCGGGTTGTTCGTAGGCCGAGTAGGACGAGAGGTAAGATTTGAGTCCAGGACGGATCGTCGCGTGCCATAATGGCGGCTTTCAGTGTCCGGTGCCAACGTTCTAGTATCCCATTGGATTGTGGGTGGTATGCCGGAGCCGGTGGTGTTTGAAACCCAAGAGTTTGCCTAACTCCGAGAAAAGGGTGGACTCAAATTGCATACTCTGGTCAGTGATGACCTTTGTAGGGACGCCAAAGCGAGGGATCTATTCTCTTTGTCTCTGTGGATAATTGTAAGGCAATACTTGTAACCATGCGAGTCTCGCAAAGGTGCCACTATGTCGAGGTGTATGGTGTGGAACCGCTTGATAGTGCGGGGGAATGAACTCACCTCTTTCCTTACATGCCTGGTGACTTTACACTTCTGGCGTGCGATGCACTCTCTGACCCAGGAGTTGACATTCTTGTTCATGACGGGCCAGAAGTATTTTTCGGTGACTAGCCGATTTGTTGTCCTGATGCCTGGATGCGCTAAGTCGTGAACCACGTGGAACAGTTCCTTGCGAAAGCTGGCCGGAATATATGGCCGGGGTCCCTTTTCGGAGTCTTCGCAGCAGAGAAAGAGGTTCGAGCCGAAGATGGGCAACTCCCGAAATTTGTATTTGAGGTCGGATTTGAGGCTCTGAAGTACTGCGTGATCCTCCTGCCGAGAAGTCGAGGGCGGCGGGGATGTTAACCTCGGAGACACGTGACAAAGCGTCAGCAACTATGTTGTCCTTGCCGAACACGTGCTGGATGTCCGACGTAAACTGCCTTATAAAGCGCAGGTGTCAAAGCTGACGTGGGGACGCTTTGTCAGGCTCTTGTTTTAAAGCATATGTGAGAGGCTTATGATCCGTGACCAGTGTGAGCGGCCTGCCAAGGGAGAAGCGGAAGTACTTCATGCTCAAGTATGCGGCGAGCAGTTCTCGATCGTAAGTGCTGTAGTTCCGTTGAGCGGGGTTTAACTGTTTGGAGAAGAAGCTCAACGGCTGCCAGACGTGATTCACCTTTTGGTGAAGAGTAGCACCTACTGCGATGTCAGAGGCATCAACGAAAATGGCTAGAGGTGCATCTTGTCGAGGAAATGCCAAGAGTGTAGCATCAGCCAGTTGTTGTTGGGATTTATCGAACGCGTGGACAGCCTCTTCAGACCACACAATCTCTCGTTGCTCACTGCTTCATTCAAATTGACCTTGAAGACTCACATTCTTCCTCCCATTCGGTTCATAATTCAATCCTTTCTCCGCCCCTCCCTGAAAAATTCCCTCCCCATTTTTGTTGCCGCTTTTGCAAACGTTTTTTGATAAAGGTTGGAATTTCAAATGCATCCCTAGAGAAGGAGAAGTGGAAAATCTGTTCTTTCCAGCCTTGCTAAAAACTCGAAAAGTGATGGCACCTTTGGTGAAATTTGAATTTTAACCTTACCCTCTCAGGGAGAGGGGATGGGGAGGTTATGTAGGAGAAAATGGAAGTTCCCTTTTTTCTAGCTCCGGTGGGGAATTACAGTAATGTATATGGTCCCTCAAAGTGGTGACACTTAATTGTGAATTCTACTCTCAGGGGGTGGTAAAGGTATTTAGAGAGAAGCCGAGGTGCTCTTCAAACATTGAAAAATTGCGGCAGTTACTTCTCCTTAAAAAGCTATGGGGCTTAAAAAGGGGCGTAGTATGATACCACAATAATAAAATTTGATTGAATTTACCAGCCCCACGACGGAGAAAGACGATGGGCCTTTATCGCTTCAAATCAACCGGACTAGATTTTCTAAGCATCAACTGAAGATGAAAAAGTAATTCGATAGATATAGTGCAAAATTTTAAACCAAACAAACCGGTCTGTATCCAATTACACAATGGCAAATGAATTCCGAGATTAGTTAGTTGTTTTGCTGGCAAACTAATTCTTGTCATCGAAGTTGAAAGTCATTTGTACGCTAGAGCTCTATACGGCACTTCCTATGCAATAAATAGTTCTAAGTTTACAGCTTTTGTCCATTCAGACTTCTAAGAACAGACCAATTTGAGGTAAAAGCGTGTGTAATTTACGGAAATGTAATTCTCTGATTACACAGAACAAGTGCAGGTCCCATATCGATTAGCTGACATCGAAGTAGGTAGCACCTACAGAGTTGGTATTATTTTTATGCTAAACTTCCAACCTTATACTTTTTACAAAATAAATAAAAATGATAAAAAAAGCATTGGGTGCTGTTCCTTTAATTAATTTAATTAATCCTCAGGAGCCTGACTCATAGACGGGCGTAATTTTCTAAACGAAATTGTGTAGGACCAGAGTACCACCGTAGCGTGTCATAACAAGAGCTAAAACTCTTGAATGGCAAAAGGGGTCACTTCCAGAAATTATTTCTTCGAACCAATACAAAAAGAGCGCAATTACAGAATTTCTTCAGCTTGATCTGTGTTCAGATAATTTCTTCATTTCAGGGGCGGATTTGGTGCCGTTTATGGATCAAACAGGAGCTCGATTAGCATCAATAACGCTAGCCATTGGATACGAAACAGAATTGTGAATATATAAAGGATGATTTGTTTATTTTCGATATTAGTTATATTAGTAACGTGAAAATATATTGATATTCGCATTATGACACGTACATATAATATTGTATTTTAGTACAGCATAGTTCGCTGAATTGAATCACATTCACACTCGAGTTTAGCTCCTATTGTAGCGGTTGCCGTCTCCGCGGCGTACATTGTCCTTATACTCATCAAATGCCCGTCTACGAGCCAAATATGTTTCATCATCAGCCTCTTCCAACTCATCTTGTTCTGCTCGTTCTTGCTCCACTTCCTCTTCTGTTTTCTCCCCAGTTACAGGTTTCATGTGAGCCGCTTTCTCCGGATCAGGGAAGATTCCTTCAGCCACGCGTTGATCATAAAACTCGCTTACCGTCATAACGGGCAAGCTTGGATAGCCCATGCCATAAACGGCCTTTTGCATTTCGTTTCGCGTAATGATAATTGGCTTCAGAGGCTCTGGTCGGTAATGGTGATGATGTCTATGATTATGCGACGAGTCATGTGAGTGAGATGGTGGACCTCCATTAAAACTATCTGAATTTTCAAGTTCTTCTGCACCACTCGATTTTCGCATTTCGAGAATTTGGAGTTCCATTTTTATGCTGTCTAGTTCGTCCTTTGTTTCGATTATGCTACTTTGAATGAGTTTCATGTAGAAATCGCGTTTGATTTCATCATCGACATTGTCACGTTCAATAGCGATTTTTAGCATTTTTAGTTGCTCTTCTAGCTCTTTCTTTTGGCGATACTTCTCGATTTTTGTGTTACGTTTGATTGCCATTTGCACAAGTTCCGCTTTTTCATCGCGCGGAGTCGAATTGAGTTCGGCTATTTCAGATTCTCGTTTAACGATTTCGTAATCTTCGCAACGTTTGATAAAATCTCTGAAATCACAAAAAGAATAATTCATTCGTGTCTGCAAGTTTGAAGGAAATCTATAAGTTCGCTAACCTGTAATAGACCTCTGCTACTTTTAGGCATTCCAAGCGATCACGTTTTTGAATCTTAGAAGTTAATTGGCCTAGGAAGAACGGCAGAAGTAGATACTTCAAGTTATCTGTTGCTATTTCTTCCGCTTGTTCATTTGTGCTGAACATGCCGATGATGCTGACTAGACGAGTGGAGTCTTCGAATAGGTGTATACATTTTTTCACGTCTTCCTGTGGTGAAGCATTAATGAACATCATTAAATTTAAATATCTAAATGACAAAAAACTTAGCCACGAGAAAAGTATATGCAAACAAAAGGCCAACCATCTGCCAGGATTGTTTTCATCATGGGAGGACCCCGACTTTATAGACAATGTAGTCACCGGTGACGAGATGCGGATGTTTGAGTATGACTCAGAGCAAGCGGCAGGGATCAGAATGGAAAACCCCTCTTATCCCTACGCCCCTTGAAGCACGAATCAGCAAATCCACATGAAGTTATTCACAGGGTTTGTACCACCTGGACAAACAATTAATGTAGTTTTTTAGGTGGAAGTCTTCACAAGAATACGAAAAAGGACTGTTCGTGTCCGCCCAGCTATCGCAAACAATTGGCAGCTGCACTGTGGCGACGCGCCGAACCACACCGCGTTTCGCGTTGTGGAATATGTTGCCAAGTTCAAGATGGCAACGTTACCTTTGCCCGCGCAACCTCGACTTTGCCCCGCCAGATTTTCCCCATTCCTGAAAATAAAAGCGACGCTCAAGGGAAAGCACCTGTTCAACAGGCCGTGACGAGGGAGCTAAACACAATTCTAGTTCGGGCTTTCCTGGATGTGTACGAAAACCAGAAAACAGTGTACCGTTGAGTTGTACGTAGGTCTATATCTCGAGGTATATACTAAAAAAATACAGGCTTTTTGAACATAGTTTGAGCCACATTTTACCGGCTCTGCACGCTGAATATCCCTAACTGGTAGGACGGAGTGCTCTTGCAAACCGCTTTGAAAGAGATTGATATATGAACTCTGCAATGGTGGTAATTAGTAGATCATACAGGATAATTGGTAGCTCACACTGAGGATTTCCGTCACATCATTGAAGAACTTAAGCGATTTGATGGTCGGATGATGAGGCTTGTTATTACCTCAGCTAACTGCACGATTCATTTCTTCGTATATGGCCCTCAGACAAGTCAACCAGACTTCGAGAAAGACCAGGACAACGTAAGAGTTCTGTATCGACTTGTGAATAACCGACAGCATCGCACACAAGTTGTCTAACACCTAACGGTACCTAACGGTACTTTAATTGCTCACAGTCGAACCGCGATGGAAAGATGGAGGGTATACTTCGAACAGATTGGATTTATTTACCACTTATCCCAACATTGTTCACATTTGGAACAATTCCACCTACCAGTGCCACAGAAATTGAAGAGACAATTGAATGGAATCGGGGAAAGCAACTGGATCTGATGGCTTCGCAGCTAAACTCTGGAAAGCGTAGAGCTCACAGTCAACATTCTGACTCAGTGAATTCTTCAGTCGCGTTCTTGATGAGTGTAGAACAGCATTTGACTGGAAAGGAAGTGCGACCATTCCAGTACGGAAAAAGAAATGCAGTTCAGTAAAATGTTCAAATCACCGCCATGGACTTTGTGGAATGTATTTTTGACAACTGCATTTGCGAGCTTCACCAAATTACCGTGAAGCAAGTTATGTTTGTCAAGAACTACGGAGCTACTGACGCAAATACACGCTGCGCGATTACTAATGGAAAAACACTAGGCCGGACAATCGGCCTCTATACATTGCATTCTGGGATCTAGAATGACGTTTGACCGTGCGTTACACCAACTCCTCTGATATGCATTGCGAGAAAGATGGAGGGAGTTATATTGCTGCTGCTGGGATATATTGCTCTACGTCGATCCGAAAATACCTACTGAACACTGTCATCCAGAATATCACTGTCAGTGACAGTGACCTGAAAATCGTTGAAAATCGTCCCAGTTTGTCAGATTGAAGCGTCTGAATTTGTACGGACGGGGGAGGTAGGGGAGAATTTTCTGTAAATGAATAGAGAGACTGAGGGCATGATGGTCAGATTGATTTGCCAGTGAGGAGCAGCTAGTGACAGTCTGAGAGCCGTCTAGGAAGGAGGACCCTCAAGGAAAAGTTGGTATTCCCGTATTAATGATATCCGCGCTAAAGAATGAGCCTAACTGGAACCAGTAAAAGAGAACTTTGCCCTTTTCAATTGTTAACTGAGTCGCCCCAAGTTGCATTCCTGGCGTTGATGTCAGGAGGAAAGCGTCAAAACTGGCCGCGATTTCCCAGAGTTCGGATAGAATGCGAGTGAGGTGGCGACCTGTACCACCCGGGAAGTAGAGAGAGCCGATTAGGACTCAAACAGGAATTTTGATGCAAGTGAATCAGATTGGATGGTATTTGCTTTTAGTTTCGATTTGACTAGGATGGCTGCGCCTCTGCCCGCGTCATTGCGGAATGTGATGTATCCGGGAACGTGTAGTTTAACATTGGGAATTTCCCCAAGTCCTGTTTGAACTGTGATGAGCGAAATCTTTGTCGTTTGAAATGACTGAATTAGTTATTGAGTGTGAGCACCTTAATTTTGATGGTTTAGCAAGGAAGGGGAATCGTAAGTACGCTTCAGGTTTATGTTCAGGGGGGGGGGGGGGGGGATAGAAGTCGGAGATTGTGTTCTAGGACATATTGAAAAAGGACCTGGCTTCCATGAAGAAGTCCCTGGAAATGGAAGAATGTAGGGGCGATGAAGGAGGATCTTGGGTCTTATTTAACCACTGGCAACTGCGGCGTAAGAAGGGGTCAATGAGAGAGTGGTGGTCCAGCTGGAACGAGGCAGAAGGTTAAGCGGAAAGTCTGTCTATGGCAGGAAGAACGGAACAGGGAGAGAGTGCGGTTCACTTTTAGCTCTCTCTTTACGTTGGATTAATTCCAAACTACGATGATATTTGAAGAAATTGGCATGTTGACCCAGTTGGCTACAGTTTACGGAATTTGGGGGCCCGCCGACACTTGATCGGTGTTGCCTTGGACAGTCGATTGTGGGGATACCTAGAGGCGCGTGGGCCCGCGAATTTGACACATCTGGGATTGTAGCTGTTATTTTTAAGAAACGTGTTCAAATTGTTAGCAGTTAAAGCAGCGAGTGACATCCCCCTTCCTGGGGTTCTCCCAGCTGATCCGCTGATATATCAGGGTTTTTAGTTTAGGGACTGCCTCAGAATTGAGAGTCGCTCTCGTTCTCTAAGCGGGTGTTCCGATTGAACATCTGTTCACATCACTGTTTTGCTAATGTATGCGTGGGGTGGTTTGTCCAAAGTATAGTTGCTGCATGTCGCAGAGGATCCACTCGATCCCATCAGCTTCCCCGTTACTATCCATCCCTACAATGTGTTCTGGAGCAACGTTAAGTTTTTCACCAGCCTAATGTGCTTAATGCACAAAAGCTGATGGTAATATGCTGCTCCTATTTGCATATCGATTCGTCTCGATTCATTGCATCTTATGTTCGACAATTTGATGTTTTTGGCATATTCCACGAAGACACATCAAAGCTCCGCGACAGTTGTGCAGCTCTTGATCTGTGTGCATCACTGTCCTTGGTAATTTCTTCTTGACGTCCTCTGCCTTGGTACTTCTGGTATCGAGCGCTCCCAGCGACTGGATACCATTTTCTAGGAATTGTAGGAACTCTGCTAGCGATTACAACTGTTTTGGGTTTTGCCAGCGACTGCTCGTACATTTTGAGGGTAGTTTTGTCCGATTTCTTCAACACGATATGCAGGAGTAGTGGATCCCAAGTGTCCACAGAAACGCCCAGACTCTTAAGACGATGAAGACATTCTTGTGTGGTGTCATATATAATCGTTGGCACAACAATTCATATTAGATCAGGGCCTTCATTCAAGACCGTAACGGTACACTACAGTATATTGTAGGAGACTGATTTGGACTGATTTGACTCAGGCACTCATTTACAGCTGAGTCGACTGGTATCCGACTGCCATCAGCGAGATTTGAACCGCGACCTTCCGTACGACAGCCTTGTGCTCTAACCACTCAGCTATCTGGACACTGTGGTGTCTTGCAGTGAATTTAGCGTTGCAGCAGATGTTGTATCTGATGACTGCGATGGTTTGCCCGGAATTTTGCTAAGAAAGGCTGACACTAAAAGTCGAGGATTATTGTACCGGTCAAGTATTAATTTCCAAGCTGCCGTCTAGTTCGAATCCGACAAAGCTAAATGCTGTATTAGACGTTCCGCTTCATCCCAGATTCATTTTCAGATGCCACGGGCCGGTTTGTGGACAGTAAATCGATTGTCTCTGCTATCACGATGAGCGTATGTTGTGGGCTTGCTGCTCTAGTTGGAGATGAGCATCAAAGTTTTATTCAATTGCCTCTGGATCATATGATGTGTTTCAAATAGTGTTATGTCAACCTGATCCCAATAGCGCTGTTCCTTGCAACTCGTAGTATTGCCGGGATTGTTCCTGCAGGAGTGCATTTTGAAGCACTCGTTTCAATGCAACCACCACTGACTGCTGTTGTCCGAGCTGATTTTAAAGCCCAGCTTCCCCGGGAGAGATAACTGCCGGCTGGGGGATCAATCGTTTTGTCTTTCGGCTGACGCTGTAGCTTTTGAATGTTTTCTGCAAATTTCGCTAAGTACTTTCGAAAGGCCTCCTTCATGTGGTGATAATACTAGGGATGGGATTGATTCTCCCCGAACTGCTTCCGTATTTCGCTGCCGCCTTGTTCGACCATCTCCCAGAGCTCAACTTTTGCTGCTTCTCAAGAAAATAATTCGGTGTTTTTCCATCCTCCTTGTAGTTGAAAATGAGCGACTAGACATTGGCCTGCATAGATTGCAAGTACCAAAAATGATGTGCTCGCAGATTTACATGCAGGTATCGCCGGTCATTGATTTCTGTGTATCTTACGTTTGCCCAAGTGTGTAAAACATTGGAGATATGGAGATCAACAAAGGCTTAAGTTGGTATCTTTGGCCTGTGACCACGGGGTGGAGAGCCTTGAGATGCGAATCGGCGTAACCTGTGCTAATTCTTTGATTTCCGTTGCCATGTCTTCAGAAGTTTATTCGTGAGGGGAGATTCCTCCGAGAATGAGGGTTGATCTCCTTTCCTACTTAATGGTGAAGGAATGGCTTGCTAATTTGTAAGAGTCTCTTGTGTTTGTTAAGACAATTGGACCGGACTTTAGACTTGTCGGCAGGCAGATTGTTAATCTCGTATTTTGCGGTTTTGTATATGTTCTTAATAACTAGGCCTAATGCTCTGGCAGTCAAGCCGTCCAGAATGAAAATGAATTTTACTTCTATCCTTAACTACCCGCGAGCTGGCCGAAACGGCTGACTTTGAAGGTCCGGGGCGTGTTCCTTGTCTATGTGGAGATGGTAACGATTTTTGTTTGCTGGCGCCTTGGTGTTCGAGATGCCCGTGTAGACCGACTTTCCTGAGGCTAGTTTGAATTCGTCTTGAAATTCGTGAATATAATTGATCGAAGAATTTACTTCATCATTTGGAGCGTCCAATACTGGTCGTCGTCAATGATGACGGGTTGGCAGTCTTCATTAATCATGTCTTCGCCCGTAACGGCCTTGGTCGTCGGATGAAGGTGTTGTGTGGTGTTTTTAGAAATGATCCGTCCATGGACTGCGATAGTGTATGCTGGTTCCGCGTTCTTTACACGCAGGAGTTTAGCGTCCCTTAAGTGAGGGTGGATTTCGTATTCGCGGAGGGGCCGGTTCCGATTTGATCCTGCTTTCAAGCAAAATAAGTGATCTAAATCTTCGCTGGTTTACCGTTAAAGCAGCTAAACAACTGAATATTCAGAAACTTTACAGTGAAGCAAAAGCACAATCCAAGCGCAGGCGCGACAAGCTTGCAGAATGAATCTTTCGCTTTGGCAGACACAAGCGAACTTGGATGACCCTAGACATGACAATGAAGATTGTTATTTTTGAGAAAATATTGAGGAGCAAGATCGGCCTGAAGTTGTTGAGATCATTTTGAGATTTATCCTCCTTAAGGATCGGAACCCGCCAGTTGTCGGGTGGATTTTTGTTGAGCCATTCTTCATTTAAGGCTTCCAGGAAAAGGGACTTGTTGGCTAGACAGCAGCGATGACAATCACCATAATGATTGGTGACAGATCGAAAATATATAATATTACATATTTGCAACATTCCCTTAATATTGTAAAAGTTACCCTGATTGAATTACAATTCAAGGTACGGCCAAGGGACTATGGACGCACTCCTCTATAAAACCGGGTCTCTTTCCCAGTATAGCATGCATAGGATAAGAGACATGCGATGGTTATCCCGACTACAATGGATGTTTTACACTTCTGATGACTTAAAGTAGCTTCAGTCCAAAAAGTAGCTCTCATTATCATGAAACTAGAAGATTCTCGAATCCTTTTCTTACTACGTGACGCCGGCATCGTACAGAGAAACAGAAGTTCGAGCTCAAATAAATGTTCCACTTACCTGAAATTCCTCACTGTTGAATGGCTTCGGGGATGTCTCAATACTTTTATACAGATCATATCCTTCACTAAATATTTCACTTAATTTCCCGTCAACAGTCAGTCCTTCTTCTGCACTAGCCATGATATTTCCTCTTCTGTTTATGTTTCAAATGAAGATATGAATGTCAAACTAATAAGAGATTCACGTGATAGGGTTGTCCACTTGATTCTAATTGGAGTTTTACAGATATTGTTAGTGATTTTATTCTATTACTTGTGATAAGGAAATAAGATCGATTACTGCATAAGAAAAGCTAAGCAATGAAATATTTATCTAGAATTCTTTTGTTTTATTTATAACCGAAGAATATTCTGGCACAAAATTTCCCCCTATTCACTGCAACGAATACCACCAAGTAATAACTGTCACCAAATCCCTACCGTTCCAATAAGATGATGCGAATTGTCAGTCAGTGCAATATAAGGCGGCTGACCTGTTTCCGTAGATATTTTCAGTTTTCTCCCGATTTAAGTCCCAATTCAAGCCGGATACACATAAAATTACCAAATCTTCAAAACCCCTTCCTCACAGAATCTTCTATATTTTGTAAGTATTTATAGTTGACCCTTAAACTCACCACAAAACAAATTGAATCTCTGTCCGCTCAGCTACTAGGTCGGCAACAACGAGAAGCCTCAGTAATAGTTTGTCTACGATGGTGTCTGGAGCGAAGTTCGAGTATCCAGAAGCGCGTAAAGATGAGACGATATTCGATGATTACCATGGGACAAAGGTGTGTTATCAAATCAAGATAGACCATTGACGTGACAATGCATTTTGTGTGATGATGTGAATTTGGTTAGGTTCCAGATGTTTACCGATGGCTCGAGGATCCCGACGCGCCGGAAACTCAGGCATATGTGGAGGAACAGAATAAAATAAGTCGACCGTATTTGGATGGATGCGACGAGTGGCAGAAGATTAATAAGAAGCTGACAAAGCTTTGGAATTATCCGAAATACTATGTTCCGGCACGTCATGGCGATCGATATTTTTTCTATAAAAATACGGGATTGCAGAATCAAAAGTAAGGCGCCTTCTTTCTAATTTCCTTATTGAACAGTTAGCCCCAATTGCGGTGTTTGTAAGTTCTAGCCAATAAAATTTTATTGTGAGTTGATCTGACTAGCTCCGTTACGTGGGCGCTGTCTAAACAATTGTTTCCGTCACCGCGACCCCATAGCATTATCATTTATCACCACAGACAATAAACACACTAGCCTGCAACATAATAAACTTTTATCTCCTTAGCTTTGATTGGTTCTAATTTAATTATGTTTCTAGCGTTCTCTACGAGCAAACAACATTGGACGCCGAGCCCACTGTGTTTCTCGACCCGAACACTCTATCCGCAGACGGGACCATTGCCTTAACACAAGCGTCATTCTCGGATGATGGGAAGTATTTCGCGTATGGGTTAAGTGAGAGTGGCTCGGATTGGATAAAGATCCGAGTACGGAATGTAGAGACGAAGGAGGACTATCCGGAGACGCTTAACAAAGTGAAATTCTCGTCGATAGCGTGGACAAAAGACAATAAGGGCTTCTTCTATGGAGTAAGTATGGGAGAAGGAGAGGACAGAAGGGGATAGTGTGATAAACTGTCACGAATTATCTTATATTTCATTTTAAGCTACTTTTATGGAATTGCTAGTGTAATTAGAGACATGGTGAAGAAATGACGGGGAGGGAATTACAACCTTCGCTGTGATAAGAAGTTGTAAATTTCCTTTGTTATCATGTTACCACCACTCATGGGAAATGATGTAAAACAAATGTGCATTGCAAAATGCGGTTAAATATTTGTAATTTTCCGATTACAATTTACGCTTTTTTTTGGTTTTACACAAATCGCTCAAATTTGATTCAATGAAAACAGCTCGTGGTTCATGCCGCCACATCACCCCGCCTCCAGTTGAAACCGTGCGGGTTCAGCGGAGTAAATCGACACCGTGATCTCGCCAATAGGGTTATTGAGCGAACCTGATGCTTCGCAGGCGTTTTTTATAGCGTCCGCTGTCTCCTCGAACGGTTTCAAACTCGACAAGGAGACCCATGTGGGCCTGCCTCGAACGTTGAGCTTAAACGGGTGCTCACTTCGCTACAGAACTCTAAAGGGGCCCTAGTATGATGGTTGCAACGGCCTACGAATAGCGTCCATCTGAATGAGGACTTGTGAGCAGATCTCGAGGTTCCTGGGGGTGTCGACGTCCGTTGTCGTGAAGGTGAAGGCGGCGGTAACTTCGAAACCGCGTTTCTGAGGAGATGCAGCATGCTGGAGTCGCCTAACCCTGCTCTGATATTCACCACAGGGTCGGCGGAGAGGTGCAAATTCTCTCTGTACACCATCTTCGCGGGCCTGGCCATGAACATCTTTCGGTGGGCTGTTCGAAGACCGAGGAGGATGAAAGGCAAGGACCGCGACCACGTCGGATCGTCGTGGGCCATTAAGGCCAACCATCCGATTGGACCGTGCATGGTATGTAGCAGTCTTGAGCCGTTTAAACCATGAAGCTTGCCTAATTCCGACAAAAGAATAGACTCAAACTGCATTCCTTGGTCCGTGATAATTATGGCTGGTACACCAAAGCGCGGGATCCACTCTTGATACAGGGCTTCAGCAAATGATTGTGCCGTAATGGCATTCAGAGATATTGCTTCAGGCCACCGCGTAAATCTGTCCATGATTGTGAAGCAATACTTCGAGTCTCGCAAAGGGCAAATGATGTCGAGATGGATGGCGTAGAAGCGATCTAGGGAATACGCCTACTTCCTTTCTTACGTGCTTGTTGACTTAGCACTTTTGGAATGCGATGCATCGTCCGGCTCAAAAGTTGACGTCCTTTTTCATGGATGGTCAGAAGTATTTTCCAGTGACTAACCGGTTGGTTGTCCTGATGCCTGGGTACGCAAGATTGTGTGTTGCGTTAAATACTTTCCTGCAAAAATCGGCCGGAATTAATGGCCCAGGTCGCTTGTTTGAAGTCTCGCAGAGTAAATAGGAGTTTGAGTTTGCCTTCTGGCTTTGAAGCTCTGCGTCGTCTTCCTGTGCCTCGGCGATTGCCGTATAATCAACCGCGGTGAGGAGTGTGAACTCTGAGACTCGAAACAAAGTGTCTGCAACAACATTGTCTTTTACCAGACACGTGTTGGGTATCAGAAGCAAACTGTCTAATAAAACCCAAGTGCCGAAGTTGGCGAGGGGACGCTTTGTCGGGCTTTTGTTTAAGTGCAAAAGTAAGGGACTTGTGGCCTGTGAACAAGGTGTACAGAATGCCCTCAAGGGGAAAACGGAAGTTTTTGATGGAGAGGTACACGACGAGTAGTGCACGAAGGTAGGCGCTGTAGTTACGTTGAGTTGAGTTCACCCTGTCGATGTATCTGAGGCATCGCCGAAGAAAGCTAGGGATGCATCTGTTCGAGGAAATACCAGTAGTATTGCATGAACAATCTGTTGTTTGACCGTCTCGAACAGCCCCACAAGACCATGAAACTTCGCGGGAATCTTTGGTTTTGGGCCCATTCAAATCAGCGCTTGGTAACGAACAGCCTTAGGCGACGCGGAACGACGATAAAGTTTAACATGCCCAAGAACCTTTGCAGATCCTTCACCGTGGTTGGGAGAGGAAAGTTCTTTTTCGCTTCAACTTTGTCTGGGTCAGATTGGATACTGTCAGGGGCAATCATATGGCCGAGAAGTTTCACCTACTTCTGTACGAATCTGCAATTTTTAATGTTTAGAATGAGTCCGGCCTCAAGGAGACGTTGGAAAATGCACTTAAGATGGTCCAAGTGCTCAGATTCGGAAGAAAAAGCGACGAAACCATCATCTATATATAAGAAACATAGTCTAAGTTTCGCAGGACAGAGAAGATACTACTAACTATTTTACAGAGAAGATGGTTCTCTAGGAAGTCTGTGCAGCGTCCTGGTGAGCCCCGAAGAATCCGATAGGTGTGCAGATAGCCGAATATCATCGGGAACGACAGGGATTTGATGATATGCCTTGGCTGGATCCAAGGTCGTAAAAACACGGCAGTTCGTAAGTGAGTCTGCAAAATCATGGATGAGTGGAATCGGGTATCGGTGGGGAATAGTCTGGGCTCCGCATGAACTCCATTCACCAGCTTAGGGACCAAATGAAGTGGAGAGGACCGACAGCTATTGGAAGGTCTGCAAATCCCCTGTTTCATTAAATCGTTGAACTCTTTCTTTGCAACAGCTAGCTTCTGGGGTGATAGAGGACGGACTCTTGAGAAGATTGAGGAGCTGGTAGTGTTGATGTGGTGCTGCACATCCTGCTTAACCGACTGAGAGAAACTACTTTCAGTAGTTATGTTGCGGTATTTTCCGACACCATATCAGAAGGCTGTCTGTTCAGATCACGTCGGGGTCACCACTTTGGATATTTTTCATTAAATAATGAATATTTTTTTACTAAAAATATATCAAACTTAACACTTCACAAAACTTCAATTTGGTCCCACACGCTACTTTTAAACACCAAATTAAAAGTGTTTGTATGGTCACTACCGCGCCGGCGGTCTAGCCGAGGGTGAGACTTTTTCCAGTCACTTGTCATGTTTCCTTCCAGCCTCCTGGGAGCTGTGTCGGCGGCCTTTCAATGCATCGACATACGCGAATTGCTCATTGCGCATGACGTCAGCATCTTATTTTGATACAGTAAATTCATGTGTTTGAGCTATTATAACTTTGACGCTAATAGCCGGATTTCCATGAAACTTGGCATACGTATGCGCAATACTGTCCTCTATGTTGATATTAAGATCCCTTCATTATCATGATCATTAACAGCGCAACAACCGGTATCCGGTCTAGGCCTGCCGAGGTCCACCAATTCGATATCCCTAAAAGCTGTCTGACGCCATCGCTCCATCTAAGGCAGGGTCTGCCTCGTCTTCTTTTTCTACCATAGATATTGCCCTTATAGACTTTCCGGGCTGGATCATCTTTATCCATACGGATTAAGTGACCTGCCCACCGTAATCTACGGTGCCGGATTTTATCCACAACCGACGGTCATGGTATCGCTCATAGATTTCGTCGTTATGTAAGCTACGGAATCGTCCATCCTCATGTAGGAATCAAAAATTCTTCGGAGGATTCTTCTCTCGAACGCGGCCAAGAGTTCGCAATTTTTCTTGCTAAGAACCCAAGTTTCCGAGGAATACATGAGTCTTGTACAGTAAGAGCTTTGATCCTATGGTGAGACGTTTCGAGCGGAACAGCTTTTGTAAGCTGAAATAGGCTCTGTTGGCTGCGAACAACCATCATCGTAGCTGTTATTGGTTGTGGTTTTCGACCCTAGATAGGAGAAATTATCAACGGTCTCAAAGTTGTAGTTTCCTATCTTTATTCTTTCCGTTTGACCAGTGCGGTTTGATGTTGTTGGTTGGTTGGTTTTCGGTGCTGACGTTGCCACCATATATTATGTTTTGCCTTCATTGATGTGCAGCCCAAGATCTCGCGCCGCCTGCTCGATCTGGATGAAGGCAGCTTGTACGTCGTTGGGTGGACTTAAAGAGGATCGTACCTCTTGCATTTATCTCATGGCCGTGTACGTTTTTACCCTGGCCCACACCTTGAGCACAAGTTGATGAACCACTTGGTGTAATTGGTCGCTTCCATATTTAACCAATTCGGCTGTAATTCCATCGGCTCCTGGTGACTTATGACTTTTAAGCCGATGAATTGTCCATCGTCTTCAGTTGGCGGGACCTCCAACTCGCCGATGTTCTGGTTGTTCAGTAGTTCATCAAAGTACTCAACCCATCGCTCGAATATGCCCATTCTATCGGAAATCAGATTTTCCTCTTTGTCTCGGCAAGATGAGCATCGAGGTGTGTAAGGCTTCATCCTGCTGGCTTGTTGGTAAAACTTGTACGCCTGGTGCAGTTGCTTCCTGTACTTTTCGAGTTGGTTCTCCCAGACTTCCTTTCTCCGTTTGCGAATTCGCTTCTCCGCTCACCGGAGTTCGTGATAAGTCTCCGCGCGTGCCCGCGTCTTTCGAGAATGCAACATTACACGGTATGGGACATTCTTCCGTTCCGTTGCTAGCTCACATTCATCGTCAAACCAGCCGTTCCGACTCTTTTTGCGGCTGGGGCCAAGTATGTTTTTGGCCGTATTTATGATATAGTTTTTCGGGTGATAGTGAAGATTATTTGTTGATGCTTCATTTCCAGGATATCTGTTAGCTGTGATAATTGCGGCATCCTTTCCCCCCTTATAGGTATTACGGAGGATTGTGGATGGCTTCAGTGTTAACTCTCAACTGATTGTCAGAGGGGATTCTGAGTGGTGTTGTTATTCGAGCTTTGAGCATCATACCAACGAGCTAGTGATCCGAGTCCCCCTGGCCCCCTTTATATATTCTGATATTCATCAAGGCTGAGAGGTGGCGGCGTTCGATTAGCACGTGGTCAATTTGGTTGAAAATGGTCCCGTCTGGAGGGGCCTACGTATGTTTGTGGGCCGCTTTCCGCGCAAACCAGGTACTTCCACATACACTTCGTCCTGTTGATTACGCCGGAAGAGCCCACAGTGCAGCCGCCCTCCAGTTGAACTGAATGCATCATCCACGTAGCGCCAAGTTTAACTCTAGACGTAGAAGGCATCGAGACGAGAATTTGAGATATTTTATCAAAAATGTTCATTAGCGATAAAGATGCCTATAAAATTCTCGCACGCAGTGTAAAAAAACATGAAATCTTCGCTCATTGCCTAAAGGAACAAATGGCGACCGCTCTGGTTTCGGATGCAAGAGGACGTTGGCCGATAATTATATCATAGGCGATTTTAATGCGTAGACTCTTAAATGGGGCAGCCGGACAATGAATGTGGGAGGATGAGTTCTGCTCGAATCATTCGCGAATGTTGGGACCTTATCCACTTCCAAAGGCAGACGCCTGGAACCTATAGTGGACCTGGCATACGTGAGCGCCATTTTAGTCAAAAGAGTTACTTGGCAAGTTAGTGAAGATTACATTCACGCTGATCACCAGGCATCTGTATGGAGATCAAGGACGAATTGACCTCCAAAAAGAGCTCTCACAGGGAGCCGGGTGGATTGCGGGGTTGGAGGGAGAACGTTATCTGTGGCGCTCGAGTAGAATGGACATAGGTGTGATCTATGGAAATTTGCCAATTAGCAAGCGTTTGTGTGAGATATGTCGATAAGGAACCTTATTAAGCGTAAGATGCGCGCTGTCATAAGTTTTTCTTCGCTGAAGGTAAAAGTAAAACATTGACGGAATTTTTTCTCAAGCATCAAAACTATTTTTGGTGTTATTAACCGAATGAACTCGTTCAATGGTGCCGTGAATTTAATAAAGGCGGAACGAATATTCATGGCGATCAGAGGTGTGGAAGAGCTATTAGTTGGTGCAAAATTTTTATTTTTTTTCCGTGATATTCACACTACTGGGTGTGTGTGTGTGTTTTTGATTGGGGGGGAGAAGTTGCAGCTTCTGAGCACTCAGGCCGTGTTGGCCCATTGTACTCGCCACCCTCGCCTAACGGAATATTCCGGATTTGTTAACGTATCGCAGGATTTCCGTTAGTAGATGTGATGCTACCCGTCGCAATTGGAGAACATCGGCACCAAAGATCTGATGCCTGATGCGTCCATAGGCGGGGCATTCACATAGGAAATGCTCCGTGGATTCCGGTTCCTCATTACAGGAGGGGCACGTATCATCTTGAGTAATTCCTATTTTGAACATATACCCAGCTAGTGAAATATGGCCTGTCAGAATGCCCAAAATACACCTGCAAGTCCTCCTGCTTTTCGACAGGATAAACTTTGCGGTACGTATGTTCGGTTCTGGCAGGAAAAGTTTGGTGTGTCGAGCAGCATTTAGGCTCTGTCATCTGTCATTATGGGAAGCTTGTTCCCAGTTTTTGAAAACAGACTTAGCCAATGTTACTGATTCTTCAATTGCTGGCTCCGGTCCCGGCATAGGGGAGATTGACCTCTCTTTCGCTAAACCGTCCGAGATTTCATTTCCCTCTACGCCACAGTGACCAGGTACCCAGAGTAGTTCCATCGTATTGACTCTAGACATAGAGTTCAAACGGTTTCTGCATTCCTGAACGATTTTCGAGGTGATCAAAGGACTGCTCAATTCCCTCAATGCAGCTTGATTGTCACTGCATAAACTTCGGCTTCAAAAACCGTTGCATATTGTCCCAAAGGAAAAGCCCATTTCTCGTTTTTATTCGAGAGGTAGACTCCGGCTCCAGAACCCTCTTCTGTTTTTGAGCCAACGGTGTAGAAGACTTCCGTATAACCCGCCACGCATTCCTCTGGGTCTTCCCAGTCCTCTCTACGCTTTAGGGTTACTTCATATGGGGACACGAAAATCGGAAGGCATTGTAAGAACTGGATTCAGTCCTCCCAGTAACTCTCTACTGGGACTGGGATCCGGAAAGTTGTGTGGAACATGGGTCCCAAATAACTAATATAACAGCAGTGACTGAATTAGATAGCTAACGCTTACGAATTCCTTGAGCAATTCGTATTGGAAGGTTAGGAATTTCTAAGTTTGATTCTAACTGAGGTGGAATGGGGGTCGCTTAATACACGAGGAAGCAACAACCTCAAACAACAAACAGAAAAATCAAGCACCCTTTCTGGACATGCCTGTTTTATCTGGCTTCTTGAAACTCCTCCATAAAAACACATTTGCCTTTGTATACCCACGGAATTGGTGTTAAGAACGTTGACCGCTAATCCATAAATTTCTTTGCGATGGGAGCAGCTAATAATAAATATTTCTCAATTTTCAGATGTATCCCGACCAAACTGGCAAAACTGATGGTTCTGAAACTAAATCAAATGAAAACCAAAAACTATTTTATCACGTAGTCGGCGATCCACAAGAAAAAGATGTTTTGGTTGCCGAATTTCCAGAGGAGCCAAATTGGCGAATGTATGCATTTCTATGAAGTTGTTCTCTCTAACTCAATTTTCACTGATAAAGAATCAATCTTTTAGTATGGGCGAAGTATCAGATTGCGGAAAGTACATCATTCTAAGTGTGGTGAAAGACTGTCGTGACAATATTGTATTCTATGCAAATTTGGAAGATAGTAAAAACGGCATTACAGGAAAACTTGATATTCATCCAGTTGTTAAGAAATTCGAAGCCGATTACGAAGTAAGTGATGATCACTTTATCCGTATCTAGCGAATGGTTTCATGTCTAATGTCGTTTCGATCCCTTTTCGTTAGTTTATAGCAAATAACGGGACCAGAGCAGTATTTCGTACAAATAAAGATGCCCCCAACTACCGTCTTATAGTGATTGATTTGGCCTCCCCAGCGGAGGAGAATTGGCAGACACTCGTGAAAGTAAGAGTTTTGGATACTTTTGTCTCTGTTATCAATTTATTAAAAAAAAAATGTTGTGCTTATATAAAAAATAGGAACATGAGACAGATGTGTTGGACTGGACCACATGCGCTCACCAGGATAAACTGATTCTCGGCTACATTCATGATGTCAAGGTGATTATCAAATGCTACGCAAATAATCCTTTATAATAGCTGTATTGATCAAAACATCGTTTTCAGAGCGTCATGCAAATCCATTCCCTAGAAACTGGTGAATTTATTCGAAGTCTACCCTTAGATATCGGCGCAGTCGATCGTATCAGCGCCGATCGAAAGTACTCAGAAATATTTTACAATTTCGTATCATTCTTGATTCCTGGATCAATTCATAAATTCGACATGACTGATCTTGATTCAGAGCCGCAACTGATACGAGAAGTTAAATTGAATTTAGATGGTTTCGATAAAGACAAATACGTAGTTGATCAGGTGTTCTACGAGAGCACAGATAACACGAAGATCCCAATGTTTATAATCCGAAAGAAATTGGATGGTCCCCTGAAACCACGCCCGTGTCTTTTATATGGCTATGGTGGCTTCAATATTAGTCTGCAGCCCTGCTTTAGTCTAACTGGTTTGATGTTTATCGATACATTTGATGGGGTGCTTGCCTTTCCAAATATTCGAGGCGGGGGCGAGTACGGAGAGAAATGGCATAACGCTGGACGGTTGCTGAACAAACAGAATGTATTCGAAGATTTTCAATCGGCTGCAAAGTTTTTGATAGACAACAGTTACACTGCAAAAAATAAACTTGTTATTCAAGGGGGTTCGAATGGCGGTTTACTAGTCGGAGCCTGCATCAATCAACGTCCTGATTTGTTTGGAGCGGCTGTCGCTCAAGTGGGGTAGGTCTTATCAATATTAGCCCTTTTATACCAGAGGAAAAATTGAGGAGGAGATTCTTAACGGTATAAAATTCCAGGGTAATGGATATGTTACGATTCCACAAGTTCACCATTGGACATGCATGGTGTTCAGACTACGGTAATCCGAGTGAAGAGCAGCACTTCAAGAATTTGTACAAATATTCACCACTTCATAATGTCCACACACCGCAAAACGGTAATGCGTACATAAAACCGTTGCTTATTGTTGTAGAAACTTAAAAAGGATTCTGTTTTTTTTTTGTGTAGAGAAAGAAGAATATCCAGCTACACTAATTTTGACCGCTGACCACGATGATCGGGTGAGTCCATTGCATTCGCTGAAGTTCGTCGCCGCACTTCATGATGCTGTACGAAAATCCACGTATCAAAAGAATCCAATATTACTACGAGTGTATAGCAAAGCTGGTCATGGTGCTGGAAAACCAACAACAAAGAAGGTAGGTTGGGTTGTTTGCTCAAATTTACATTTGTAAGGACAGTCCTTCTCAAGAGGGTTATTTGGAGTTCAACTCATCTGCAATGAGCACGAAACTCACCATTGTATTTGCATTTCTTATACCAACCTTTATCTCTATCTTTCAGATTGAGGAAGCCACAGATATTTTAACATTTTGCTTTAAATCTCTCGACGTTGATGTTGTGAATCTCTAAGCCAAATAAAGAAAACAGTTTTTTTGTACCCGACTTCGGATTTTTCGCGTGCCAGTTACTACAAATTTTCATTTTAAACAAATTGTTTTTTTTTTATTGTTACACTACCCATAGATATTAAATGAAATGCAAGATGCTTACGATTTTATACAGATACCTTCTAGTTATTCTAAAATAGTCATTGATTCGATTGTATTGTATTGATATTCTGTATTTATACAAATTCAAATATTGTCATTGAGGGGAGTAAATAAAAATGCGATGGTAATATTGAATTTTTACTTTTACTTATTGTTGTTTCTATAAATGTCGATCGTAAGGGTGTGTATGTGTGTCTGAGCTGGGGGGGAGGCAAAGCTTCTGAGCACTCTTCGTCTAACGGAATATCCCGGATTCGTTTATGTATCGCAGGACTCCGTCGATAATTTTATTGCGCCTTGATTATCGCAATAAATCATCCCATCTGATAGTCCTCTCAAGTAGGTAGGTAGGTATCAATGGCCGCTCCCATGAGCCCAATTAGCGCTTTGGTGCGCCGTTTTGATGCCACAAACTCCTAAGACCGTGACTGTTGTTATGGGAGCAGGGAAGCAGAGTCCAGCCGGCTCGGATCTTCAGAGCCAGCCCGTAGCATTCACGAAGGAAAGCAGCTCTCCCACTTTGCAGCTAGAAATCTCTCTGAGGTCTCCAAAGAATGGTTTATCCAGTGTCCGCAGCCTGACTCTAGCCAAAGCTGGGCAATAGCAGAGAAAGTCCATGAGGGTTTCCCTTCCTTCTCCGCAGCTTCGGCAATGCGAGTTGTAGGGTATGCCGAGCCTAGCGGCATAGTTCCCTATGGGCCAGTGGTCCGTGCAGATCGTCGTAATCTTGAATGCATTTGCACGCGTCTGGCACAGGAGATCTCGGGCTACGTTATAAGCGGGCCAAATTCTCCTTGACTTGGCACAGCTCGTAAACCTTCGCCATCTCAGGCCCACGGCTGCTAGGTAGTGCGAGTAGACTCCGCCCCCGATAGCCGCCAGCGGAACACCGACTGTATTCACCGAGGGACTGCCAAGAGCAGAGCCTTGGCCAATCCGTCAGCCCGCTCATTCCCCTCTATGTTCCTATGCCCGGGAACCCAGAGGAGAGTGACCTTCAGCGTGCCGCCCAGATGGTTAAGCGCGTCTCTGCACTGCCCCACCAGCCGGGAAGATGTCGTCATTGAGTACAAGGCCTTAATGGCCGTTTGGCTGTCGGTCAGAATGGCTATGTTACGCTTGGGGCTCGAATCACGCTCCAGCTATCGACAGACTTCCAATATCGCCAGTACTTCCGCCTGGAATACACTGACGAAACCTGGGAGACCATACGACTGGAATACACCGCGTGTATTCGAGAAATCCCCCGCGCCGACTCCATAGGCCATCTTTGATCCGTCCGTAAAGAATACCGTGTCATAGTCTTGCAACACGCCGCCGGTCTTCCACTTTGCCCTGGTTGGAAAGCTTAGGATCCAAGATTACACCCAGATACTTTACATTAGAGGAAAGAACCAATCTTTGTTCATTCAGCCGTGGTAGATGGAATTCAGGTATCCTTGTCTTGGTGGTGAATAGCATCAGTTGCGTTTTGGTTGGGTTTATGCTGAGTTCCCATCTTGCGGCCCACAGGCACACCTTTCGCAACACTCCTTCCATGATGTCGCTCATAATAGACGCAACCATCCCTGATACTGATAACACCAAGTCGTCGACATATGCCACCACCTTCACCCCGCTGGTGTCCAATGTACGTAAAATTTTGTACATTACTATTAACCAGAGCATCGGTAAGATGGCGCCACCCTGGGGCGTGCCTCTGTTCACAGTTCTGGTCAAGTGGTTGCCTCCCAGATCGGACTGGATTATCCTGGTACTCAGCATGGATATAATCCAATGCGTGAGATACCCCTCCAAATCCAATACCGGTCAAGGCTTCCTTGATGGTGTTGGTACTGACGTTGTTGAAAGCTCCCTCTATATCCAAGAAGGCAGCAAGGGTACACTGCTTGTACTGCAGCGACCGCTCAACCGTGCTAATTACCTCGTGGAGGGTGGTTTCTGAGGATTTTCCTTTGAGGTAGGCATGCTGGGACTTAGAGAAAGGCGTTCTCTCCATAATCGTCCTTAATTGAATGTCCAGGACGCGTTCTAGGGTATTCAGCACGAAAGAGGTCAGGCTGATTGGTCGGGAGTCCTTCGCGGACTCATGACCGCGCCTGCCCGCTTTCGGTATGAAAACCACTCGTGCGCGCCTCCAGGACTGCGGTACGTATCCTAAAGTGATGCAGCTCCGGTAAATCTCAACAAGCCACGGCACAACCCTTTCCTGCTGCTTCTGTAGCATGACTGGCATTATGCCATCTGGGCCTTGTATGCGGATTTGTATGCGGAGAAGCTGTTTATAGCCCAGCCGATCCTATCCTCGGTAATTACCGATTTGATAGTCTTGCACAGCTGGGGTTGCCGCAAACCCTCCAAGCACGGTTCTGACTCACAGTCCTCCTCGCTGGCGGGAAAGTGCGTTTGAACTAGCAGTTCCAAGGTTTCGCTAGAAAATTCCGTCCAGGAGCCTTCCGACTTTTTAAGGAAGGATGGGCTCTTATGTTCCTTGGACAGAATCTTACTGAGCCTCGCGGATTCACTAGTGCTTTCGTTGTTCTGACAATAGTCCAGCCAAGACCGCCTCTTGGCGGTCCTGATGGCCGACTTGTACTTCTTCAGGCAGTCCTTGTATGGCTGCCAGTATTTTTGCCTGTAGCAGATATTGAAGATGAGCACTCAGACCTTAGTAGTCCATTGTACTCGATTCCCCCGTCTAACGGAATATCACGGATTCGTTTATGTATCGCAGGACTCCGTCGATAATGTTATTGCGCCTTGATTATTGTAATAAATCATCCCATCTGATAGTCCTCTCAAGTACATAGACTCCTTCGTCGCCTCAGTTAGCGCCTTGTATTCTGCCTCTGCCGTTGATAACGCCACAGTTCTTTGGACTTACATGATCGCGGCTCCTCCTAGTGTGAATGCGTATTCTGTGTACGACTTCTGTGGAATCATTTCCCCAGTCTGCGTCGGCTTTTCTTGGATCCTCGTTGAGCTGGCTCAGCACGTTTACACTGTCCGCGATATCCGGTCTCGTCGTTATCGCTAAATACATTAGTGATCCCACTAGCTCTCGGTAGTGTGAATTCTTCAACGGTTTCGTCGGGTCTGTGTTTGCTTTCAACCTTGATTTTGGACTTGCTGGTGTATTCTGCGGTGTGCATGTAGTCATGTCGAATCTTTTCAGATGTTCTTCGACATATTTTCTTTGATTCAAGCTCACACCTCCGTTTTCTTGCTTGATTTCAATCCCAAGGCAATAATTCGCCTCACCTAAGTCCTTTATTTGGAACTATCGTTTTAGTCCCTTCTTCAGATCCTCGATCAACTCTTCGTTGTTCGACGTTACTAATAATTCATCCACGTGGACTGCCAACAATAAAATTCCTCGTCCATGTCGTCGTTGGAATAAACACGGGTCCGATATTGTGGTTTTAATCCAAATTTTCTGAGTACTGCGCTTAGTCGCTCGTACCACTTTTTCCCGGATTGTTTTAATACGTAAATCGCCTTACGTAGCCTGCACGCTTGATTTCCTTCTGCAAGGCTCTTCTGCATTTCCGCTGCGTTCGGTAGAATCGGCGAGTCTTTTCGCTCGCTGCGTATTATATCCAGAGCTTCTTTCAGCGTCGCTGGAACTTCCATGTATAGCTCTTCGTCGACTTCTCCATGGGGATATGCTGTTTCCATATCCATTTGGTGCAGTTTCGCTCCCATTCGAATTGACAATGCCGCAGCAACCTAGTGGTTTCCAGTTTTGCCACTGGTGCCAATGTCTCATTGTAGTCGAATCCAGATCTTTGCGTAAAGTTCCTGGCCACTATTCGCGCTTGATTTTTCCCTCGACATCTGTCTTATTTTTGAGTATCAATTTGGAACTTATTTTCTTCTGCTATAGCACGCTTCCATTGCTGCGACTCAGGTCCTTGAATCGCTTCTTCGACGTCAATATCCGCCATTAGAGCCATCTGTTCGTCGTCGTGTTCATCCAGGTGATGTATTTGGTTCGCTCACGCGTGTATCTGCCCTTGGACGTTTTTCTATAATTGGCACAAACGACGTCTCGAGCGGTCGTTTTGCTCCTGGAATTTCTTCTCCACTTTCTTGGTCGAAAACATCATTGTCGACGTCGCCATCGTGCTCTGAATGATCATCATACTGCGACAAACCTCCCCGACTTGAAGCACGGCTCGAAGCAACACTGGACGCACTGACGTATCTGTATAATTTTTTTGGTCGTCCGGGTTTCCCAGTCTTTAGTTTCCTGGGTCTTCCTTCCGCCCTGTTTTAGCAATTTCAGGTGGCAATCTTTGGGAGGACCAGCCAGAGGCAAACGTTTATGTCCGAGAACGAGCGAGCCGGGTAACCAAACCGGTGGAAGTATCGAAGGACGGTCGAAGGCAGAGGATTCCAAAAGTTTTAGTTTGTCGAGCAGTTTTATTGCCAGCGAGCAGAGTCCAAATTTGGATTAATTAATCATCAGTGAGGAATATTTTCAACGTGAGGTGCACAAAAACCACAACGATGAGCTGTAATCAACGCGGGAACATCGGTGAATAGAAAACTTCCTTTTTATACTAAAGGAAGGAGAAGGAAAATAGTTTTGTGCTGCAGAAACAAATAAAAAAAAAGTGCAATTAAAATCTTCAAGTGGTTCCCTGAAGTCGAAACCAGGCTGCGAGGAATAATGGGCCGAATCCTGCCAGTCATGGATTCATCTCTGAGCAGACCCACCAAGGGAATCTTCCTCCCTGGGGTCGGGCGTACCGTCCTCGACCCAGTCCACCTATCTCAGAAATCCCTGCGTTTAATGGCGATATCAGCCAGTACGAACCATTCCAAAGTCTGTTCAATTCAGTTTATGATGGGTCTGACATCCACTACGCGCAGCGTCTCATGATATTCGAAAGCAAGCTGAGAGGCGACGCGAAGCGAGTAATCGTCCATTTGGGGGTATGTGCAGAAAATTATTTACAAGCTTCGCCCTAGTCGAAAAGAAGATCCAATCATGAATAGATCATCCGCAAATAACACAAAAGAACGCAAGAACTCTAGGCAAAGCTTTGGATACGATGCGCTCCGTGTTTCAGAACCTGCACCAAAATGGGTTTCGAGCGGAGGAAGGAGTTCCTTTCATTCCATTTATACTAACAAGGAAATTGGACGCCTCGACTCGGAGAGAATTTGACTTATCTTTGCAGAATCCGAAACAGCCTGTCACCATCAATGAGATTGATCGATTCTTGGAGAATAGATATGTGGTGATAGCTCCTGGTTGGGATGGGGTGATTGGTGGATCCAATGCCGAAGATTCTAGCCACAAAAAGAAAGTCCAAAAAGAGGAAACGCTACTCGCGAAAGTGGATGGAGAAAAGAAAAAATGGACAAAATGCTTTCTGTGCATGGGAAAGCATAGCACTATTCAGTGTTCCAAACTTGTTGAGAGCGAAAACCGGAAATCCGCCCGGATGTTAGCAAAACGTCTTGCGCCAAGTTATTTCCTGCAGCATAGTTAGTTAGCTCAGTTTAGTGGGAGGAGCCGCAGCTCCAAACATTCAGACGTTTGCTTCTCGATTTCCTTGTTCAATGCCTCGTTTGAAAGGGGAGGCGACCCAGGTTAAAAAAATCCAACATTTTTCACGCTGCGACATGGAAAACGCGAGATATCGCGGAAAATCGGGGGCTCCTGTGACTTGCGGGAGACCCAAGAAAATTGAAAATTTCCACGACCCACGGATCGTCAAAATGACGAAAAATGCGAAGTCGTCGGATTTTGGCGACTGATGCCTCGTTTGAAAGGGGAGACGACCTGGATTCAGAAAATCCAAGATTTTTCACGCTACGACATCGGGGATGCGAGATATCGCGAAAAATCGGCGCCCGTGCGACTTGTGGGAAATCCAAGAAAATTGAAAATTTACACGACCCCCGGGTCGTAAAAATGACGAAAAACGCGAAGTCGGCGGATTTCCTCAGCTGATGCCTCGTTTGAAAGGGGAGACCGCCTAGATTCAGAAAATGCAAGATTTTTCACGCTACGACATCGGCAACGCGAGATCTCGCGAAAAATTGGCGCCCGTGCGACTTGTGGGAAATCTTAGAAAATTAAAAATTTCCACGACCCCCTGGACCTTAAAAAGGACGAAAAATGCGAAGTCATCGGATTTCGGCGGCTGATGCCTCGTTTGAAAGGGGAGACGACCTAGATTCAGAAAATCCAAGATTTTTCACGCTACCACATCGGGAACGCGAGATATCGAGAAAAATCGGCGCTCGCGCGTCTTTCGGGAAATCTTATAAAATTGAAAATTTCCATGACCCACGGATCATCAAAATTATGAAAAATGCGAAGTCGTCGGATTTCGGCGGCTGATGCCTCGTTTGAAAGAGACGGCCTAGATTCAGAAAATCCAAGATTTTTTACGCTACGACATCGGGAACCTGAGGGTATCGCGAAAAATCGGCGTCCGTGCAACTTTCGGGAAATTCAGAAAAATTGGAAAAATGCGAAGTTTTTGGATTTTCTTCAACCCCCCCCTAACCATAATTACATCTAATTTTCTAAAAGTCTCCATTTCGGGCTTCTGACAAAAGTTGCAAGTTCGTCTGAATCACTCCTTCTATGTTACGCCTGGATGTGTGTAAGATAATAGATCTTCTTAGGATGGTCCCCTTGTTCTCGTCAAGGTTCCGAGAGCTGACTGACAATCATAGACAACGAACGCTGCTTTGTGGTAATAGAGATGAAAATGTCGTGCTGGATCAGTGACACATTATCGCATGCCCGGTGAGGATGGATTGCTAGGCTAGATGGTGACTTGAGAGCTTCTCGACTCCGCCCAGACCAAGCCTACGATCGAGAAAATCATAAGAAAACGCTGACATTTTGAATATCAAATATTTTATATTTTGTCAACAAAGGTAAATACTATTCACAATCACTCATTTTATGAATATACTCTACTTGCTTCGATATATACATTTATTTATATTTTAAGTATGGGTTGAACATTTACGCTTGATTTTCCCGTCACCACTCGCTAAAACCTCATCTTCAATGTACACGTATTTTATTATAAATAAAAGTTTCAACAATAATGCGAAAGATAAATTCTTCTTTCTTTTTCTTGACTGACAATAATTTTTTAATGTTTTTTAAATGTATCTATTTCTCTAAAAACTATTATTAACCAAAAAATGATTTCTCAAATATCCGTCCTGGACTTAATAAAAGGCACATTAAATGCTATTGTTATAAGTTTTAGATAATATATTTATTGTTGTATTTAAAAAAGATACAATAGGAAAGAAAAGCGACAAATGCTTCAAATAGCGAGGAAGATTCATTTCAAACAAATCGAAAACACGCCTTGAATCTTTGGGTCTTTAATATACAAAATAACGAATAGAGGGGGGGGGGCGAACGGAAAGTAGTGGGAAGGGTTGTTCTTAGCCTAGTGGACTTTTGATTATCAATTATGCGTAGTAAAAATAGGAGCAGACTTTTCAGTTGCATTTTCTTTTAAGTACACAATCATATACAAATATTTCGGATGGGAGTACAAAACAGCACCACTGGGATCTTGACCCGGAACTTTTGGACATCCAAGAACCCCAGGAAGGTGATCTTATTCAAACGTGAAATTTCCATGTCTTTTTATTTTGTACGTTGCCTCTCAAAAAATGCAGAAAACTAGGTTCACCATGAAAATGATATGAATACTGTCAAAATCTTTTCAGCCAATCAGTCCGGGATGAATTGAGCCTTTTTTGCATTTTAGCTTTAATCTACATTTTTCGCTTCGTCACGGAATTTATGGCGAATCGAGTGTATCCTTAATGGTGGCAACGAATCCCTAAGATTCTTTAGTCTTTTACTCCTCTCATAGCGCTTTTGAGGTTGCTGCTGAACATCATCCCTACTCGCGAAGCTATCAGTGCTCTGACTGAGGAGGGTGGATTTCCTGAAATATCTAGGCATGGAGTAATCATCCACTTTCATAGCCTTCGCCATGTTCGCGGTTTGAATAGAATACAAACTCGTCGACTCCCTGTACTTTTCAATTGTAGGAGTGTCTTCATAGTTCTTCGGTAGGGTAGAATAGGATATCGATGGAATTTCAGGAGTCATACTTATCCTGCTAGATGTTTCCGATATGATGAAGATATCATTCTCACTAGCGGGTCGTATTGGGAAGTAAGGAACACTTTTAACGTTGCGAAGGTTGTTTTTGCTGAACAAGTCCGGCGCTTTCAGATGGTTGTTGCTACCGTTGGGATCAGCTGAAATCTTTTGGGGACGTAGTATCACCTCATCCTTGTCGCTGACACTGCTTGCATCCTCCTCGATTATTGCATGGAACTTTTGATTGGATAGTGATCGTCGAAGTTCTGATGGTGGCGAGTCTGGGGATATGGTGAAGCTTATTGGTTTTTTGTCAGCGGTTTCAGCTTGGTGTGTTGATGTTATTTCGGTGTCCCCTAGAATGGTCAAGGATAGCGTTAATTTGATAAGGCATTGACATTGTGGATTAGATGAATTTTGTACAATATATCGTGTATGCATATTAGCCAAGCTATTGAGTGGTTATTCCTTTTTGGTTAAAAGCATTGCTGAAGCAATATTGATTATAATTATTTTTAAGGACAATGAGATTATATCTAGACGAGGACAAGTTCGTAGAATTTTCATGCCTTAGCTATATTTATATAATGTGTTTATATATATATAGGTATTCGTGTAGTGAGTCATTCGGAGTTAAAAGAATTATGTTTTTGTTCCTATCAGCAGATATACAGATAAACAACTAAAAAACAAAGTTACGTAGCACAGAAAGACACTAAATATTCACATAAAGAATATATTAAATAATATATACAATTTTATAATAATATTCGCAGGAAATAAACGTCAACCACACCTACGCGCCATCGTTCATGGTTACCTGAAGTGCACTTCAGCTCCTCCATGACTTCCTGAGACGCCTGCATTCCTTCTCTACTGTTCTGCGCCAAGTGCCTGCTGAAACACCCGTCGGCTACTCTGGGAGAACCGATTGCATGGCGTAGCCAACAATGCTATTGTCACCCCCCCCCCCCCCCCCCCCCTAATGTGCAACTTCCACCTTCTGATTATATTGCGTGTGAGTGCCATGCCTGAGCGTGGATCAAGTCCTTCATTTGTGATTGTATCAGGCCAGCGTACTCTGATGATATGACGTAGGCAGGTGGTGACGAAGGCGTGGACTCTTCCAATCACAGTTGGGGTCACTTTTCATGTGTTACTCCTATATAGCAACACGTAAAGAATAGTCTCACCTTGATCTTGGTGTTGAGATAACTGCTTTTACCGATTTTAGACCAGGCAGCGAAAGCCGCTTTTGCGAAGAGACCAACTCTCTTAAGGCAACATCAAGGCTAAAGCGGATCCGTTTATAGAGTGGGAGGTACACAGAAAGCGATGGAGAAACGGCAAACCATTTGCTTGAAATGCACTTCCCACAGACAGATACAGCTCTCAACCGAAAGATTGGACTCTGGCATGCAAAGTAGTTTCATTGGAACAAGTGAAATGGGTTCGGATGGCATTATTTCTGATCTTGTAATAGAGGGAATGGATAGCCTGGGTCTATACATTCGGAATATATACCATGCTTGCCTAGCACACACTTATATTCCAATCAGCTGGCGTGATGTGAAGGCAATATTTATTCCCAACCCACCTACATAAATGCAAAAGGCTTCTGATAGCTTTCGATGGCACCTGGAGGACACAAAGGTCTTCGCACAAGCATTTGCGGACGGTCTAGCCGTAATAATTATCGGCAAGTTTTGAGACCGTTGACAATTTCTCCTATCTAGGGTCGAAAATCACAACCGATAACAACTACGATGATGAAATCTGCGCACGGTTGTTGTCAGCCAACAGAGCCTATTTCAGCTTACAAAGACTGTTCCGCTCGAAACGTCTCACCATAGGGTCAACGCTCTTACTGTACAAGACTATGATCTTGCCAGTCCTCATGTATTCCTCGGAAACTTGGGTTCTTAGCAAGAAAAATTGCGAACTCTTGGCCGCGTTCGAGAGAAGAATCCTCCGAAGAATTTTTGGCCCCCTACATGAGGATGGACGATTCCGCAGCCTACACAATGACGAAATCTATGAGCGATACCATGACCGTCCGGTTGTGGATAAAATCCGGCTCAATAGGTTACGGTGGGCGAGTCACTTAATCCGTATGGATGAGGATGATCCCACCCGGAAAGTCTATAAGGGCAATATCTATGGTAGAAAAAGAAGACGAGGCAGACCCTGGTTGAGATGGAGCGATGGCGTAGGTCAGGACGGCAGACAGCTTTTAGGGATATCGAATTGGTGGGCCTCGGCGCAAAACCGGGATGTCTGGAGTTCCTTATTAAGGCAGGCCTAGACCGGATACCGGTTGTTGCGCCGTTGATGATGAAGTTTGCGGGAGTCATAGTCGACGAAGCAGATGCCAACCATCTGCAATTCAATAGAAAACAATGTCTGTAGTCCTTCCTGGAATAACATCCCATTAGATAAATCCCCGACCTTCCTGGAATAATATCCCATTAGATAAATAATTCCCCGACCTTCCAGGAACATTATCACCATGGGTAATAAAAGTCTGAACCCATATAGTAATTAAGATCACAGGTCATAGGGAAACATGTTTTGTATAGTTTCCCTGTGTTAAAGATAAGAACCATGGGTCACAAGGAAATATGTGTTGTATATTTCCCTGTCGACTCATTAGTAAATAAGACATAGTATTTAAGGAGGTGTAGAAAACGGAGATCAGCAGTTCTTCGAGTACTACCAGAGCGTAAGCACTCTGGCCCTCGTGAATGAATAAAAAAAGTATAAAACAAATATCGTTTCATTTGTTAACCCATTTGTTAACTGTTATTTGTTAACTCGGGCACAGTATGTGACTGCCTGAATGCAACACTGCATGTAATCCACAGTTGGTGCCTCCATAATGGGCTCACGGTGAACGCTACGAAGACTGGACTAGTTATGTTCACTAGGAACGTCATCTTTACGCTACCCACCATCGGCGGAAATCCAGCTGGTACAAACAATGAAACATTTAGGAGTACGTATTGACTCCAAGTTAAAGTGGAAGTACCATATCCAGGAACAATATGTTACCATCTAGTGATTGAGACTGAACTTTGCTAACAGCAGGAAGCTGTTGACGCAGATTCAGAGGTTCGGTTGCCTATGTATTACTGGAGCAATGAGTAGTACGCCGACCGTGGCACTCGAAGCTATTCTAAATTTACCTCCAATCCGTTTGTAGGTGGAATGGAAAGCAGCTAAGGACGCATACAGGCTTGATACTATTGGCGCGTGGAAAAGCGACCAATCATACGGTCACGCATCCATCTGTAAATTTCTTGGCAAACATCAGGTAATTCTGATGCTCGCCGATCATATAGTCTCCAGATTTGTTTTTAAAAAGACATACTCCATTGTAATTACCAAAAGAGAAGAATGGTTGGTAAATGGCCACGATTTTTTTTGGCATTACAGAAGCAGACGGGTCAGCCATGGAAAAAGGGCGCAGGGATGTTCTCGGGAAATCCGATTATAGAACTGACTCGACCTCTCGGAAAAATGAGGACCATATCCTACGCGAAGATATAGGCCATTTTATTGGTTGCAGAAGAATGTTTGCAGCAAAAATGGAGGGGTCGCAAAATTCGAATCTGTTCCGACAGTCAGGCAGCATTATCAGCATTAAACAGCAGCGATATATCGAGCCAGTTGGTGTGGACTGGACGAAACATTCCTGATGTGGGTGTCAGGGCACTCAAAAATCGCTGAACGAAGCATTCCTGATGTGGGTGCCTGGGCACTCAAACATTGCTGGTAATGAATAAGTAAACAGACTTCGCCAAGGTTCTGGATCCAAAATGGTGGGGCCAGAACCAGCTTTTGGCATGTGACCATCTACTAACTAAGGCAGTGAAAGCGGATATAGCGCTCCAGTTCGGTGCCACTCTCGGCACAAACTGCGCTTCCTAGGTATATAAATTGTTCAACGCTTTCGACGCCTTGCCCATTAATGCAGGTAGGGAGAGTGCGATGGCCCGTCAGACTAGGTACCTTAGTTTCGATGGCATTTATCTTCAGTCCAGCTCTACTTTCCTCTCTTTCCAAATCCAGAAACATTTGCCAAAGTCCATGACCCAGTGGGAGAGCAAACAAATGTCAGATGTCTTTAAAGATGAAGAAGGCAATAATATCGGTGGCAAGATGCAACTAAGGCGGACTCCGCTTTTGACCTCAATATTTCCTGAGATTTTAACTCGATGCAGCACGTGACATTATTCGTCATTGTATGTCGTTCTGGAAATGGCTATTAATTTCTCTTTGCTCTGGAATCATTTTAAAATTGTTCGACATTGTCGCATACAGAAATGGGATACCAATATGGAACTACAAATAGTTTTGAAACAATTGTCACCACAGATATCATGTTATCTGGTTATGTTGCGTGTACGCAACGCGGTAGTTGACTAGTGGAAAGAATTCATTGCGGCGTTCCGCACCGGGCTGGTTCCAATTGAGCCTTTACCGGATACCATCCCCACATCCTCGAAGAGAGCGATCAGACCCGAGGGGGACTCATCTGTATGCTCATGCCACGAAGTGTTACCATGTGAGCCGGCATGGCATATGCTCGAGGAGAATTCCTGGAGGATGCGCCCTCGGCCCAATTATTTGCAGTTGGCTCCTTTGTGGGAGTTTCACGGCGGTTGTGGTTGTACCCAAAGCGGGGGCAGAGCCCCTTGTGTACTCAAGCCTGAAGTTGCGCTGTTCAACTCGGGAGCTATACCCCTTGAATGCTTGAGAGGTTTTAGATAAGCCTCACATTCACTGGTATGAATGCTGAGCCTGCACTGAGTATAAACCAGCAGCGTGGTGCTAATTAGGGCGGTGCTCTGATTGGGGTCTCCAAATCAATTCATGTCCGAAGGGGACCGTGCGATCATGCCTACACAGTAGGTATTCAGTACTTCCATGGTCACATTGCGCGATTATTTTCTGCCAGAGTAAAGAAACGACATTAACCAGGATCCAGCAACACCCTATACATCAACAACAATTCCTTTCCGTATAAGTAATTTTTGTTTAGGTTGATCGCGAAAAATATGGATTCTTGGAGATCGTTAACTCATCATTTTCTTTTATCCAAAACTTTTGTAACAGACTCTATTAAATATTTTACTTGCCAACCGACTATCCTATGTACTCGAGGTTGGAGATCAGATTTGATTTCCAGGGGCCTTATTGGAGGTAGCTCAAACCAAGAAGCTTCACCGAAGGTTATCTGGCAACGTAGGTACCAGCATAGCTTTCTGATTTTTCATGCTTCGAGAGAAATCTTAGAGGATATGGCTTTGGCTTGATTACTGGCGATTGAGCTCCTGAGGGAAAATGGTGGATGTGATTATGCTCATATTGCGGACAGTACTTAGCGAGGAGAGCATGTCAAAGACCACTTGAACAAAAGAGTGTCCTCTTACCGAAAAACGTACCGGTTTGACCAATTCCTAACATGCCATTGAGAGTTCTTAACATAGGTTGGAGTGTAAATAGGCTCGGCTCTAAAAGTAATATTCTGGGACTTACACTTTTTAGATTGTTGCTTCAGCTTTTCTACGCTGAAGGAGAAAATGGCAACCACCCGGTGGGCGGTCTTGAAGACTATGTACCGGTTGTTGGAAGCAAAGCATCTAAATGGATTTCACCATTTTGACAAGTGTGTTGGGATGGCTTTTTGTACGATATTAATTAGCAAAAAAACCAGAACAAGTCCATGATTGAGAGAGCCTCGTTTCTCAGATGTAGCATGTTTTATACATTTTCTAAGCAGGGTAATGTGAGAAGGGTCACAGGGGGGAAAACCGACCCCGAGGCAAAAATCATACCTTATACCTAGTAACTGCAGCATTTTGCTTTTTACCAGTTGATGTATCTACTGAAATTCGATATTTGCTATACTGAGGACATACTTTCTGAAGTCGGAAATTTGTTTGTAAATGGAATCTAAAATATTGAGGTTCTATCATAACTTCTAATTGGACCGAGAACTAAAAGGTAGGTGGACATGCACTTCGATAACGTTGCTCTTCACCCTCAGAATGCTTGCTTTCTTCAGATGAAGACTTTGGGTTTAGGCCAGATGAAATGGGAGTGTTCTTCTTCCTTATGTGGCACACTAAGTGGTGTTCCAATTTGATAAGTTTTCTAGAAGCCCCTTGTGATAATGCGCTTAGGCGAAGACGGCTTTACGGTTTCTTACCAGGGCAGAGGCAAATCGTCAGTCCCTCGTCATACTTGGGACCAAAGCTTGGCCAGAGCTAAACCTATTTTTTTAAGGATTACGGGGTCCTATGTCCGCACCCACTTGATGTCGGACCGGACCAAATGGTGAGCAACTTACTCTCTCTTTTTTTGATCCACGGACCCCTCGTTTAGGGCTTAGCGTCCAAACTTGAAAAATATTAGGCGAAGGCGGCTCTGACGGAACTCCTCCTTCATAGTTGTCAGAAGGATCTAGAAGCATAAGAAGTTCATATTCTTCTAAATTCTACACTCTCCAAGAATACTGGTCCGCGGTTCTGCACTTTCCGAAAGGATATACTTTCATCTGACTTTGTTTATGTTATTTTTTCAAAAACATTTAGAATTAAAAAAAAGCTTGCGCAAATTTCATCACACTTTTTTTATAACAGCACATTATTAGTAAGGAATAAATGCAGCATAAAATAATTTGATATTAACAAAGCATTCTCCATGCACATTACTTTCGTTTACAAATAAAATTCGAACTTTTCATGGCTTTAGTCAAAACAGAATTGAAAGGATTTTAATGTTAAAGATTTTTATGCTTCACTCTCATTGATGTCATCCCATGTATTGATCTCTAGAAAATAAATTAACCTCTTTATTATTCAATTTTTTAAACACATCATAAGCTTTTCTTGTTGTTGTTTCAGCGTTCTTCTTTTCTAAGAACAGTTACTGAGCAAAAGGGGTTAGAATGAGAGTAATGAAGGAGGTTGGTTTCCCTACAAGGATGAACTCATTTTTCGAATGAAAGGATAAAGAAACTATATTTATAGTTTCCAAACCATATTTATAGTCCACTTGATCTCGGACCGGACTAAATGGGGAGCAATTTACTCCCTCTTTTTTTGATTCATGAACCCTTCGTTTGGGCTTAGGACCCAAGCTTCAAAAAATAAAAAGCTAAGACGGTTTCATGGTTTCGTACCAGGGCACTCATTTGGTCCGGTCCGACGTCAAGTGGATCCCTCAATCCTCAAACAAAATAATTCAATTATGGCCAAGCTTTGGCCCAAAGTTTTGACGGATTTACGTTTAATATAATTCGTAGCCATGTCATCTTCTACGCTTCGGCCAAGCTGCTCCAAGGGCAGAGGTGAGGCAGCGTCTGACGAGTTGCCTTTGCCCTGGTACGAAACCGTGAAGCTGTCTTCGCTTTTTATTTCTCGTATTTATATTAGTTAGGGTTAGTTTATCAAGGGTGAAATTTCAATGCAATTTGTAATAAGAAATTGAGAAAGAATTCCATTTTTGTCTAAAAAATAGGCATCCTGAAAAGAAAGCTGGGCAATGCCTGACTTCGTAACAAAACGACGTCAATGAGCGGACAAACAGGTCCCTGGTCGAAGTTTCCGTTGGATGCAATCATGATCACAAACTACGTTAGGAATCGAAGCGTGACTGAAAACCTGGAGAACGGAATTCTCTACGGAGCATAGGTCAGAATTTTTAAAACTCTGACTGCTGAAAATTTTCAACATCCCCAATCTGTAGTGGCGAAGGGCAATCCGACCTGAAGGCTCTGAAGTGTTTTCGTCAACTACTTGGAAAATGGTAAGGCATACCGAATCTTGCCCACTCGGAAGCAAATAGAATCTACATTTTTGCGAATGTATAGTTCTTGGAAAATTTCGAAAGTATTAGAGATGCCTTCGTAGACCTTGTTGTCAAGAGCACTCAAAACAGAAAAGATTCTCCTCCCAGCAACAACATTCGTACAGCATCCTCGCACAAGGATGACAACGAACGGATGATTACTTTTCAGTCGGATGAGTACTTTTCACAGACAGTTTTGCTTGATTCGGAGACATCGTTTCCCCAATGTGATTTAGGTCCTGAAGCTGATGAATGGAAGAAAGCAGAGATTTCGAAGGTTGCCTCTAATGGCCGTCGAGAAACGGCTGACGGCTCCGAGAACGCCAAAATCATTATTGCCGAACTGTCCGTCCCCATAGGGTTAATGTATTTCTGGCGATGTCGCTTGTGTGTTTCGCCATCCTAGCTCAGTAGAAAAACGGATGCATTTGAAAGATTGATCGTGGATGCATATACTTAGTAAACATAATGTTGCGCGTATTTGTTTCCATCAAGCTTCCTATTTAGGAATTTTGAAGGAACATTTTAAAGCTTGCAATCAAGTGAACGCACACGAATGCACCGCATCACATACACGACGTCAGCCCTTATGCGCGGAATTATAGTCGCGCAACCGCCATCGCAGTCGAAGATGTGCAATGATTTTCCGTCGCCATACAATTTCAAAGAGTGCGCTAGGAGTTAAATTTCTTGTATATAACATAGTCTTCTTGATTTTGAGATACTTACTGTGGACTGCATTTTTAGGTCTGAGGCTTTAAAGAACAGAGTAAGCAATTCACGAATACCAGGATACAGACGGGGTAAGGTTTCGCGATCAGTTTCCACTTCAGATGAGTTCCCGTGCAGAATCGGGTCTGATCGCCCTAATAGGCTTTTGGACCATTCCTCTACTGCATCACGGACAGCAATCCAAAGCGAATACAGCATTTCCCGGTGCCACCACTTTGGAGGTTCTCCTCGCCCATTTGATTTTGGTTGGGCCAGCAGGGTTGCTGCCCCGTCTGCCTCACCGCTAGCCCAGAGCACCGGGAAAAGTGGTGAATAAACTAGCCCGTCTATCTATCTATTTATTTGCTACAGTCAGTTTACTCGGAAATGGTCAAATCTATTGACATGAAATTTGGTGAGAATGTATGATCATCCCTTTACATGCAAGGAGTAGAATAATTCTGGGTTGGATGTAAAGGAGGGGGTACACTTGTTCTTTTTTCAGAACATGATCATGTGGGATATCAAATAAAAAGGGTCGATTAGAAGTTTTTAAAACTGGCCTAATTTTTAATATTTGCTTAAGGACAAGGAAGTTAGGATTCGACATGTACATACCATAAATTGTAGCAGACAGATTGCAAAGGTTGTAACGAAGCAGAGAATACAACTCCAATTCAGAAAATTGCCAAAGAACATATTGGTTCTTACCTGGGAGAGTTACTTTCACTCTTTTAGGTATTAAAATTTTTGAACTTTTTATACATAGCTAACAATGCCAAGTGCCCTGTGCAACAAAATAATTAAGAACATGGTGGTAACCATCAGGGGGTATGCAATGAATCGCAAGAACAAGACGAGGGAAAATAGATGGTTGCATAGGCAACACAGGTAACACCCAATCACAAGTTGTGATGAGGATGATATATATTTGGGCAGGAGCTTAAGAAACAAGAGGGCGTGTTGCCCTTAATCCAATATGGGGATCTAGACAAGGTAGTTTCAACTACACGACCTACTGGAGATGTCTACTTTCAACTTCAAGAAGACGCAACTGTCCCAGCAAAGGCTTAGTATCAGTTACTGGACTCTCTTTGAAGAGATGCCTCAAGTATCTGCATGGGCACCTTGAAAGAGAATGTAGAAGTACTAATGATCAATCTGAGCCTTACACTGATGGAGTTCGAAGACACAATAGATAATCTGGTCTTGAATGCAGGAGGGCGAAGATCAAAGGACATTGTCGGTGATTACAATCATTTCTTAGGATAGGATCTTTACTGTATTCGAAAGGACAGCACCGTTGCCTAAAGCTACTACATCATTGTGGAGTAGACGTTGTTCTTGCCTGCTTGCCTGTCAGAATCTTCTCCTCCGCTTCTATCAGGAAAAGCGGAAGAAAGGAAAGCTGGTGATGTGGACGCAACTGGTCTAATTCCGGTAGGTGGAAACATATCTATGCAGCCCGTGAACCTGGGAGGGTTCCCAGACAACGACAACCGAAGGCATTGCGCAAGAAGGCGAAGTTTTTTGGGAATGAGGACTTGGACGTAGTTACACCATCAAGTGTGGCGATGTCCAGAGAAATCGGACGCAAGAAAGCGGTTGTTACCAATGAAAAAGCGAGAGATTCTACACTATCATTTGAAAACTTCAAAGGACCTGGCATGGATAGCATCTATCCATCGATGCTAAAGAAAGGTATGGAACATTTAGAGCGACTTCTAACCAAAAAATATTTTTCGTGGATGGCTTGCTCTGGACTACGTGCCTTCCTTTTGGCAGAAGGTCAACGCGGTCTTCATACCCTAAGCCTAGGAAAGATGACTATCCAATTTAAAGAACTTCAGGTAAATCAGTTTAACATCATTTTCTTTGAAATATCTAGAGAGACTGGTTGAGCGTCACATTCGTGAGAGGGCGTTGAGGTCGCATCCACTAAAGAAAACCAACATGGTTACCAACGTGGAAAGTCTTGTGTGTCTGCTCTACATTCTTTGGTTTCAAAGATAGAGGATGCAACTCTGAAGGGTGAGTACGCGATGGGGGTGCTCGTAGACATTGAAGGGGCTTTTGACTGTGCGCCCTTCCAAAAGCTCTGTGATGACGACAGAGAGCATGGTGTTGACGAAACTCTAATAAAGTGGATCTACGCTATGCTAACGCAGAGATTGTTGTGTGCTGAAGTGAAAACGGAAGCGACAACAGTCTACCCTGAAGGAGGGGTGCTATCGCCACTTCTGTGGAGTAGGCTGATCGACTCACTACTATGCGAATGAATCTGACAATACACGTTTAACCTTGTGCAGATGACGTGGCTGTGCTAGCTGTTGGTCGCGATCTCGAAACGGTGCTATACACCGTTATACACAACGAGGCGTTGATTCTTTCAGTAAATCCAAATAAAACCACAATGGTGTTATTTAAAAAAAGGAGGAAACTGAATGGTCTTTACCTTCCAGAGATGAAGGGTACAACCCTTCAACTCTCCGAAGAAGTGAAATATCTGGGAGTTATGCTAGACAGGAACCTTCTTTGGAGCAAACATGTAGAGGTAAAGATGAAACTAGCTCTCACAGCTTCTGGGCTGTGTAGGCGAACCTTTGCCTAGACATGGGGACTTAGGTCTCAGGTAGTAATGTGGATATATGTTGCTATCATTAGGCCGATGTTCACTTATGCATCCGTAGTGTGGTGGATTAAGGTGAAACAATAAAGTTTTCGCTGTAAACTAACCACACACTGCAAAGAATTGTGTGTTTGGGTATCACCGGTGCCATGAGCACGACATCCAGCTCTGCTTTTAATGCATTACTTAATTCGCAGCCATTGAATTTGCTTATTCAGAGCACTGCAATGAGAGCAGCTCATAGACTAATTCGATTAGATCTACGAGGAAACAATGGGTGTAGGAGCACAGAGAACTGGAAGAGTTGTTGGGAGAACTGAATCCAGTTTTGGCAATGCCTTCTGATTTTGGAATCCCCAGATACCTGTTAGGTAGAAACGAAGAGAAAACTGGGACGAACCAGAAGGACAGGGTTCTGGAGCAGGAATCTACCTCTCGAATAAAAACTAGAAGTGGGCTTTTCCCTTGGAACAATATACCACGTTCTTTTAGGTATATTCGATCCTAAGGCCGGCAACCTAGATGAGTGACGAGCAGTTGAAGGGCAGGCGCATCGCAATCTGTAACGATAGTCAATCTGCATTGAGGGCGTTAGGTAGTACTTTGATCACTTCAAAAAGCCTTCAGGAATGTAGAAATCGATTGAACTCTGTTTCTAGACTCAATACGGTGGAATTATTTTGGGTACCTGGTTACTGTGGTGCAGAAGGAAATGAAATCTTGGATGTCTTAGCAAAAGAGGCTTCAACTTCCCCCATGCCCGGACCAGAATCAGCAATTGGGGTGTCAGTAGCGTTGACTGATTCTGCTATCAAAAACTGGGAACTGCTAGACACACCAAGTTCGGTGTACCAAATTACCTGTATTTATCGACTGCTGTCTGACAGAAAGAAGGATCTAGTACACGGAGGACGGACCTATGAAGTGTGCTGTCTCCGCAGGTGTTCCACGTGGGCTCACTGTACACGTATAATTATGTATAATACTTAATGGTTTGGTAGCTGAGGGAGTTACGATAACGGATGTGTGAAGGTGTACTTCGGCATGATAGTGTATGTGGTTGCAAAATATCACGTGAATGTTCAGTTATACTTATCAGAAATAATTATTGCAATTATGGAGGATTGAAAATTATTGGACCGACATTCGCGGAGGAGAAAACAGGATCAATCATCACAAAGCGTGGTAAGAAAATATCTGCACACACCAGAGCTAGGAACCGTATTATCACTTCAAAAGCAATATGGAATATTTTCGAATGGAATATGGATGTTTTCGCTCTTGTAACCAGGTCTAGCATGACTTTGGAAAGAATGGTGCCGCATATCGGAGTCTGGCAATGTACTCGTAGGCCATAGACAGTGAGTGACCTTCACGTTGCTCTAATAAGTAGTACCAGTTTGGCAAGCTATGCTGCATATTACATACCGGGTGTATGGAAGAGCGTGGTTGCGACAGACGGCTTAAACCAGCAACTAATTACTTGGTACACTGGCGGATCCCTCACAGCAGAGGGAGCGGGTGCCGGTGTCATTGGTCCAAGGAAAATGTACTTTGAGCCAATGGGCAGGTACACTAGCATATTCCAGGCGGAAATTTACGCCATAGACAAATGTGCCTCCTTTAATCTGCAAAGGAACTACAGAGGGCAGAACATAGCTATCCTCACCGATAGCCAAGCAACGATCAAGGCACTTAGGTCCAACCAGGTGAACTCTAAACTGGTATGGGAATGCCTTGAGAGACTGAATACACTTGGCTCGTCCAACAAGGTCTGGATACTTTGGGTTCCAGGCCATGCTGGGTTGGAAGGCAATGAGGCAGTGGATGAACTAGCCAAGAAGGGAGCAGGGATGCCTTTACACGGGCCAGAACCCTTCTGTGGAATCGGAAACGGTTTCATGGCTATGAATCTAAGAAACGAAGAGAAACGGTTGAGGGAACTATATTGGGCGGGCCTACCAGGGATGGAGCAGTCCAGGGTGCTTATTGGGGGATACGAACCCATGCGTACAAAGGATTGCTTAAACCTCACCAAAAAGAACCTCCAAATCATAGTGGGAATTCTCACTGGTCATTGTCGGCTGAACTATCACCTAGGGAAGCTAGGGATATCTACAGACACTGCCTGCAGGTTCTGTGAGGAGGAGGACGAAACCTCTATACACGTCCTGGGACAGTGTCCGGCACTTGTGCAAAGTAGGTCGATACATCTGGAAGAACACTTAATACCAGATGCAAAACTGAAACATCTGGAAGTGGGGAACATACTAAAGTTCCTAACGGTTGCAGGCCTGCTTGAGATACTATGATCAACAGGTACACTATAACCAGTAAAAGGGGCACAATAGTTCTTCAAGGACGCGGTGCGACTTTCCCTTAACAGAATAATAATACATGCCGTGTCCCCGAAATAAGTGCTGTTTACAGAAGGTCCGAAGAGTGTGTTATGTATTCAAGACCGTCTTAGACGATGTGGCATACTTCAATGAGATCACCCGCCTCTAAGGTAGGGAGCACCGTTTTTCAGAACCATACGAGAAGTGAGCTAAAAGGAGGTATTACAAAGTAGTTGGGGCTAGGTAGGGGTCAACTGAAATCTCATCCAATTGCTTATAGGGATACCGAATACCAATACTGATATGTTAGTTCACCTAATTGTCTCAGCTATGATGGGGTTCTGAAAACCTGGAACACAATTTCTTTCACATTGCATTGGGTAGGACGATTGCGCCGGAAAATTTCAAGAAAATTGAAATTCAATTAATCACATTGGAGGGATGAAAATGTCTACCAATTTCTAAAAACAGACGGCTCAGAAAATTAAAAAAAAAATTAAACGGTTTGAAATAATTATGACTTATTTTTGCAGTTCCGCTTGTGTTATTTATTATTATTTATTATGCAAATACCGATATTTCGGGAACCACTTGTTCCCTTCATCAGTGTTGCAAGTCCTGCTGGAAACAAGTTAAAAAGCAAAAACAAGTCTTAATTATTTCAAATAATTTAATCATCAGAAATACTGCTAAATTACACTTAAATATTAAATGAACTTTTAGAGCTCGAATTTGGATAATACAAAAAAAAAAAAAATTTAATCCAGAAAAGAGTCAATATTTAGATAAAAAATATTAAAAAAAAAATGTTTTTATGACTCCAAAATGTGGTGAGTGGTTTTGGAAAAATAAATCAAGCAAAAGCATATTAATAATCATTTTATTCTATTTATTTCCATATGATTAGGAAATTTTGGTAATATTTTGTGATTTATTTCTAATAAGTAAAACACGTAGAATGATTACGTACAAGGTGACTTAGTTGTTTATATATGGGGGTTGGGTTTGGAAGCTTTTTCTCCTAAAAAAATAAGTTACGTAATGGATATACATATATGCTTTGCACAAACTGGTTCAAATTTTCACTTTTGAATTATAGAATAAAAATTACAATTAATTAGAAAAAAACATTGTTTCATAAATGAAGTAAGTAAAAAAATCAAAAGCGTTTTCAATCAAGGATGTCAGAAAAAGTAAGTTCGTATAACAAGCAGAGTATTTCTAAGCAAGTTAGTACCATTGTTTATTCATGACTTTCAAGTTCGAATTTTATTTTGATATTTACCATTCTTGGTTTTTATAATTTCACCATTTGAACAATCATCACAGTTGTTATTTTGCATATAGGGTTATCGACTGCATCATAGTTAGGTGGATAATATATGTTTATATTGCAATTTACAATGAAGAGAATATACTATTGTTAAACTAGCAAAATAACGAAGATCTAATTGTACTTTATAAGTAACTTAAATCTTAAAAGGAAGGAATGAGTGTCAACTGGACGTTGAAGATTGACTAATCAGAATGATGGCAGTTTCAAAATTGACTAAATATTTACAAATTATTGTTAATTAAAGAAAAAAACGCAAGGATTTTTGTACTCATCCATTAAAAATAGAACTCTTTACTTTTGCTAGTTTACAAAGTTTGTAAATCCTTTTCATGTTTGTTGCTATATACAAGTCATCTAAATGTTCTAGTTGGTATCAACTCACCTATGTGACTAGAGGGAAGAAATGTGAACAACATTAAACTGATTGATTGTTTGATTGATTGTTTTTTTGGTAAAATTTGGATCTAATTAAAGCGATGATCAGCAACAAAGCTCACAACATATGGTTTTTAGCCCAAAATACAAATCCCTACAGCCGCCATGCAATACTGTTGTGGTAGTTTGTGTGCGATTGTTTCCTTTTTGGTTTTGTATCTGTTTTGGAAACAACCCCAATCGTGTGTGACTAGTTCTACTTTGTAAGCTAAAATACTATTTATTAATAATAATGCCAATTATTATTACTTTTTGGTATTACATTGCTTTTGGCTACACGGTATCATCTGACTCGGCTTGGGGTCTAGTTTTTAATTCTTTGGCTTAGTTTGGATTTTTTTTAATGAGGTCTAAGTAGTAGCGTACGAACGAGCGGAACGAACGATGAAGAACGGTTGGAGGTTCTTTTGGTATTTTTTTTTTGGTTTTTTTTTTGGTAGATTTGTTAATTTTTACCTTCTAAACGTTTTATCAATTTTTCTTCATCTGTTTCTTTATCTTTTCCATGAATACCAGGTAAATAATTTTTCGTTGCATTCCGCGTCAATTTTGGTTGGTGTTCGTTGAATATTTGTGAGTTTGCGAACACGGCGAGAATTTCAGGTGCTAAAATTGGTACTGTCGTTTGGATTTCACGACGATAGTCGTCCTCGTGAATTTTCGAGCTGAAAATGGAGTGAGGTGAAGTGAAATTTACTTATCACTAAAGCCTAGCCAGTTACCAGTAAACGTACCTTAATACAGAAGGATTCCTATTTATCGGTTGATTACATATTGGCATATTATTGTTGTCGCTCGACTGAACACCGTTGACTGTTCCATTTTGTTTCTCAAAATACTCGTCTTCATCGGGGTTGTAGTTGGCTGATTTTTGGGAAAAAAATCAATGAAGACAGGGAGCTGATGATTTTTCGGAACTTACCAATACTCTCGTCATAGCAAAACCTTTCCTCGATGCAGGTCCAGTAGAGATCCTCCCAGCAACTATAAATAAAGGAGTTCGTTTAGAACTGAAGATTATGTAATATTATATACAATAAAAACTTTAGATAAATTAAGTTTGGGGGTTTCAGATAAGAGAGAGTTTTTTTGAATTGAGTCTATAACTTAATTCGTGCCGTTTGCTAAGAGATGGCGTAACTTGATTATTCCGAATTGGAAAGCTGCTGTCATTGTCCATTTTTTTCAGTATATGTCATTCATTTGAAGTGTAAACAACAATAATTTTTTTTTCACTCAAATATGTCGAACTTTGTACCTGGAAAAGCGTTTTTGAGGGCAGTTCTTCTTCAATACTTTAATATGAAGAAAACTGCTGCGAAAGTCATCGTATTTTTGTGAAAGTTTATGGTGAACATGCTCTAGCTGAGCGAACGTGCCGAAAAGTGGTTTGCACGAGTTAAAAGTGGTGATTTTGACTTGGAAGACGAAGACCGTCTTGGGTAGCCAAAAAAATTTGAAGTTGAAGAATTGGAAGCATTACTCGATGAAGATTGTTGCCAAACACAAGAAGAGCTTGCAAGATCTTTGGGAGTCACTCAAACAGCCATTTCAAAGAGAATATCACTCGACTCAAAGAACGAAGCCTACAGACATTATATCGAACGTGCAACCAGAACCAAAAAATAAAAGTATGACGAGCTACGGCGAATTTCGAATAGAATAATTAGACGTAATAAAAACGGAACTATTTTAACGAGCAGTTTCTGAACACTAATGAAAACCTGGCCAATAAAAACACCAGATAAGCATATAGGCTAGTGAATACGATTAAGAACGGTTATCAACCCAAAGACTAGCCTTTGCAAGGACAAAAATGGAAACATCATCAGCGTTGCCGACAGCATCATCGGTGGGCGTCCTATTTTTAAGAGCTTCTGAATCTGACACCTGGCGCCCCCATAACAGTAGCCAAAATCGATGGTGATATTGGTGATCCTGGCGCCACTACATATCCTCAGACAACAGACAAAAGTTGATCTCCCTGTATGGTTACTGAAATCAAACAAAGTGCTGGTCTCGAACGAGATTCCAGCTGTGCTGTTAAATTCCGATGGAACGGGTCTACTAAATGCGATACACCAACTACCGCTGCGAATATGGGAGGATGAGGAAATCCCAGACGACTGGCGCCGGTGCATCATCTGCCCCATCCACAAAAAGGGAGATTACGTTATGAAAACTACAGAGGCATTTCACTAGCCTGCTCGTCTTATAAAACAAGGGTGAAAATTCTGGAGAATAGAACAAGACCATACGCCGAACGACTCATTGGCGAGTACCAAGGCGGTTTCAGGGCGACCAGCTTTTTACCGTTAAACTAATCCTGTAAAAGTGCTGGGAATATAATATTGACGTCTACCAAATCTTTGTTGACTTCAAGCAGGCATACGACAGTATACATCGTGGAGTACTATACAGCATAAGACTGCAATTTGGTATACCAGTCATATTAGTTTAGTATGATTAACGGAGATAACTATGACCAACTCTGTCTCTGAGGTCAGGATCCAGAACAGGTTGATTAATCCTTTTGAAACAGGTACTGATTTGAAGCAGGGCGACGGATTGGTGCCGAAACTCTTCAACCTAGCACTCAAATACGCTATCCGAGCAATGGATACCAACACCAGCGGGAAGCTACTCATTAAGTCGACAGAATTGTTAGCGTACCTTGATGACATCAGCATCATTTCTCGAAAACTGACCGAAGCAGAGGAACTTCTGCATACTCTTGACTTTGCTGCGAAAAAAGTTGGACAACGCATCAATGAGGACAAAGCGAAAATAATGGTGCAATGAAGAAGTAGGACGCCAGTTCATTCGAGCATCAACGTAGGGAACCTCAACATCGAAAATTTGCCAAACACGTTCGAAAGGAAAGTTCTTCGGGAATTTTCGAAGCAGTTCGCGACAGTGATGGATGGCGCATCCGGTACAACCATGAGTTGTATGTACTGTACGATGAACTAGAAGTCTCGAAATTTGTTAAACTACGTCTTCAGTGGGTATGGTGTGTCCAACGAATAAGCAACGATCGCACGCCTACAAAGGTTATGAAAGGACGCCGACTACGAGAAGACTCCGAGGAAGACCGAGAGCACAGTGGGAGAGCAAAATATACGTCGAACAACTCCTAGCTTTCCAAGAGGAACGTGGTCAAGTGACCCAGATAATTGGAGCGCAACGATCCAGGAGGCCAGGACTCGACGTCCGGCTGTAGTGCGAAGATGATGATAATGATGAATTTAGGCTTTGAAAATAATTCAAAAAGGTTAGGATATTTGTTCTTTACTGTTAGGGTGATATTGTAGAGGGAAATGAACTGAAATGAAATGAACTTGAAAAGGTGTATCGCCTTAAAGAGATTTTTGTTTTTGTGATCATAGTGAAGTTTGAGCTTTACAGGCCTTTCCTCTATGTGTGGGGAGTGTATGCAGGCGGAAGAGGAAGGTTCCTTCTCTCTAACTCCATTGGAGTATTATAAAGGTCACCCCTTCCCCTCCTTCTTAAAAAGTTATGGACCTATAAACGGGTCTTTTTTTATATCAAAACGGTAGGGTTTAATTTTAATCCTAATCCTTATCCCGGAGATTATGGAGGGAAAAACGAAAGGATTTTTCTCTCCAGCTCCGATAAAAAGTCATAGCGATTGCTCTTTTTAAAAAGATATGGCGCTTAGTAAGGGAGTGAATTTTGATTTGAAAGTGGGTTCGATAGAGGGCTACTATCTTGCCTCTTCTTGCACCCGCGCAGCGATAATTACCTTCCCTCTTCAAGTCGTCACGACTTTTTAAGAGCGTGGCTGCTGTGATTTTTTAAGACGCTTGGGGAGAAATGTTCTCCTGCCTCTCTCTTCATATCTTCCGCAACCCCGAAGGAAGTAGGGTTTAAAATTAAACCCTACTATTTTGACATCAAAATAGTTCCAATGTGATGCAATATCACATACTTGGCGGGCCAAGAATGCCGCATTTTTTTAACAGGGATTGAGAGAAGGTGCTTTCCTTTTCTCTCTGCATACCCTTCCCATTCCTTCGCCTTCTACAATAAACCATTGTGATAGAAAGAAAACACTTTGAGGTGCCATACTTTTAAGGCGGGAGGGGTGATTGCCACGAGTCTCCATTAAAGTCGTCAAGATGGGGTGCTTCTCCTTCTTTGTTCATGACGCCTTAATTCCTTCCAGAGATGGTGTTGAAAATTCATATGGATATTGATGAAACCAATTTTTGGAAAGCATTCGGATCAGGGTTAACACAACTATGCTTTAATAACTGAAAATCGTGATTTAAATATTGCTGTTGACGGAGACGTTTGTATCGAGGCTAGATGTCAGATATTAGTTGATGCAACTGTGAATGAGTAAAATCAGGATTACAATTCCGGGTGAACGAAATGCTGAGTACATTGCCTACTAGTTAGTCTAGTCTAGGTCTAAGTTCGCCTAGAATTTGGGTAAACGAGACCTCATTGTCATGGCGGATTTTGTCAGATAGCTGTGGAAACGTCACGGTAAAATGATCTGGATACTCGAAAATTGATGAGAGTTGAAATCATTCATAGGGTTGTAATATCAAAAGGATCATCATCATCATCATCAACGGCGCAACAACCGGTATCCGGTCTAGGCCTGCCTTAATAAGGAACTCCAGACATCCCGGTTTTGCGTCGAGGTCCACCAATTCGATATCCCTAAAAGCTGTCTGGCGTCCTGACCTACGCCATCGCTCCATCTTAGGTAGAGTCTGCCTCGTATTCTTTTTCTTCTACCATAGATATTGCCCTTATAGACTTTCCGGGTGGGATCATCCTCATCCATACGGATTAAATGACCCGCCCACCGTAACCTATTGAGCCGGATTTTATCCACAACCGGATCGCTCATAGATTTCGTCATTGTGTAGGCTACGGAATCGTCCACCCTTATGTAGGAGGCCAAAAATTCTTCGGAGGATTCTTTTCTCGAACGCGGCCAAGAGTTCGCAATTTTTCTTGCTAAGAACCCAAGTTTCCGAGGAATACATGAGGACTGGTAAGATCATAGTCTTATACAGTAAGAGCTTTGACCCTATGGTGAGACGTTTCGAGCGGAACAGTCTTTGTAAGCTGAAATAGGCTCTGTTGGCTGACAACAACCGTGCGCGGATTTCATCATCGTAGCTGTTATCGGTTGTGATTTTCGACCTTAGATAGGAGAGTTATATTCTCTTATCCTTATTCTTCCCGTTTGACCAGTGCGGTTTGATGTTGTTGGTTCATTGGTTTTCGGTGCTGACGTTGCCACCATATATTTCGTCTTGCTCTCATTGATGTGCAGCCCAAGATCTGGCGTCAATCGCATCCTGCTCGATCTGAATGAAGGCAGTTTGCACGTCTTGGGTGGTTCTTCCCATGATGTCGATATCGTCAACATAGGCCAATAGTTGGGTGGATTTAAAGAGGATCGTACCACTTAAATTTACCTCAGCATCACAGATCACTTTCTCCAGGGCCAGGTTAAAGAGGACGCATGATAGGGCATCTCCTTGACGTATACCATTGTTGATGTCGAATGGTCTTGAGAGTGATCCTGCTGCTTTTGTCTGGCCTCGCACATTGGTCAAGGTCAGCCTAGTCAGTCTTATCAATTTCGTCGGGATACCGAATTCTCTTTTGGTCGTATATAGTTTTACCCTGGCTATGCTATCATAGGCGACCTTAAAATCGATGAAAAGATTATGCAACTGATGGCCATATCTGATTTGTTGCTGATTTGGCTTGAGTAAACTCTCTTTGGTGGTTCTGGACGTATGGGGCCATCCGACCAGCAAGAGACGAAGAAGATAGCGGAGAATATCTTACAGACGATACTCAGCAACATGATACGTCTATAATTGCTGCACTATAGATAGATATACGCCAGGATACTATGGCCGAGTTTCAGTGACTCTTCGCTGATTATTGCGTTTACTGAAGTTATTTTTCAAGTCTCTTATGGTTCTCACGATTCCAGCCTTGCTCAGGAATCATCCCTGAATAACAACGGAATAAATTCATGGGATTTCTTGCTTCTCTTGTTAGTGACCCCATTAATTCCTTTAATAGAGTGTTTTCAGATGCTCCGTCCCTATATATATGGTTGCCATAAATCCTTATGTGGTATAGTGCGTCAATCAAACCTACACACCATTGCTGTTAGTGTTGGCCCACCTCATCTTCCCAACTTTTCGAGAAGTTTGCACTCCTTGCTCACACAACTTCACTTACTCGAGGGGGGCGATCGGATCAAAGTCTTCAAGGGATTCATCTGAAAGAGGTTATCTGTTACCATTTCTGATTCTCTACGAAGTTTTGGTTTCTCTGCGACAAAAAAACTGAGTACCGACCTGTCAAGAGCGGGGAAGGGGCAAGAGGGGAACTGGGGTTGTTGAGTAGAACCCAGACTAGAGGTCCTTTAGCAGCGGTTATCGACACAATTTTTATCTCGGGCCGGCTTTTTCCTCTGTAAAACCCTGTAGACGGTACCGGTATTTACGTCAATTTTCAGAGGATTTTTCAAGATGTGTTTTTTTGGGTACGTTCTTGGTGATTAAAGAATCTTTCCTGAAACAAAATGAAACGAAGTCTTTGTGTTGAAACCTCCAGTCGGTATGAACTTGTGCCCCAAAGCTATAATGAAGTAGTTTAAGTTCGTAGTCCTTCGAGATTTTGTTTGGAAGATAATTTGCTGCAGCTAATATCGGGTATTCATTACTTATTCCCGTGTTTAAAGTGGCTTGAATTGCAATGTTACTATGGTCTTGAGGTTCATGGTGCTTTGTGCTTTGCTCCACTCGTACTCCTACGACTCCTCAAAATTCATCACACTACACCAAAGAATTGGTTTCCCACAAAAATGCGCCCCCAACAACGTTATGTTAATTCCTTGCGGGTCAGGAGTATAGGGCTGACATCGATAGAGGACGGAGCATGGAGGTCACGAGTCTTTTGACTTCATGCGTGGCCAATCCGGTATTATTTTTTGTTTTTTTAGTTCCGCGTTAGTCAAGTTTGGATCATGTCCCGCGATATCCTTTGCTTGTATTAAAAGTTCAGGTGAGACCCCATTTGAGAGATTGATGGACTAGCTGATAAAACGCAAGGCGTTTTGAGGATAGTATATCGTTTTGGGTACGCGGAAAAGTTCAAAGTTTTGTTTAGTTATAGTGTTAGGTCTGAAAAAGTGAAAAATTAGAATGTTGATTTGGGCGGATCATTGTGGTCATCGGGCGTGCCTCGCACATTACTTTCCTAGCGTGGAATGTGAAGAATTTTCAGAGTCGCTTGAAAAGGTATGTCGCTTTCAAAGTGAGCTTTTCTTATCATCACGGTAAAGAGAAGAAAAGAAAGGTCACCACCACAAATGGACCTTGTTTATCTCAAAACCATAAACCACTCCTGGAGGCTCTAAAGGGAAAAGCGGAAGGTTTTTTCACTTTAACTCAGATAAAAAGTCGTAGCGGTTGCTCCTCTTAAGAAGTTATGGCACTTAGGGGTATTTTGGTATCACCATAGTGAATTTCCATTTGCAGGGTACCTGGATAAGGGGTTACAATCTTCCCCCTTCTTACACTCGGGCGACGATGGTTGCCTTGACGTAAAAATGACGCTTTTTTCGAGGATCATTGCTTTTTCAGGAGCGATAACTGCCGAGGGCATTGGTGAAAACCAGTGCTAGCGAGAGGGAACTTTGCTCTTGCCCTTCGGGGTAAGGGAAGTGGGGTAGATGATTCCAAATTTACTATGATAATATCAAAATTCTTCTCTTTGGGGCGTTACAACTGCCGTAATTTTCCAACAGGTTTGGAGAGAAACGAGCTCCTGCCTCCTCGTCCATATTCTTTGCTACCACGACGGGAATAGGGTTTAAAATTGAACCTTACCATTTTGACATCAAAATTGCTCTAATTTGAGACAACACCACATACGGGCCGGGTAATCGCCGCAATTTATTTTAACGAGAATTCAAAAAAGGTACCTTTCGTCTTCTTCTGCATGCCCTCCCCATTCTTTCCCATTCGAAATAAACCATTATGATAGGAAGAGAACGCTTTGAGGTGCCATACCTTTAAGGGAAAGGAGTGACCGCCACGAGTTTCCATTGAAGTCGTGCTCGTCGTTCTTCCTCCATGACAACCTAATCCCTTCCAGAGATGGTGTTGAAAACGCAACCTTTACCAAGTGGATATTGATGAAACCATTTCTGAACATCATACGGATAGATTAAGGTTTAGACGACTATGCTTTAACAGCTGAAAATTGTGGTTTAAATCTTGTCGGTGACAGAGGCGTCTGTATCGAGACTGGATATCGATGCAACTGTGAATGAGTAAAATCAGGATTACAATTCCGGGTGAGCGAAATGTTGAGTACATTGCCTACTAGTTAGTCTAACCTCGCGGCCCAGTACCTGAGGTACCATGGCTAGGTCCGCCTAAAATTTGAGCAAGCGAGACCTAGTTGTCATGGCAGATATTGATGGATAGTTGTGGAAACGTTACGGTTAAGCGATCCATGTACTCGAAAATTGATGAGAATTGAAATCATCTATAGAGTTGCAATATCAAAAAGATATTTGCATAAAATATGGTCCTGTGACACCATGGTAGGGTGGGCACCCAAAAAACTGCACCTCCTCTATACCTGAGCCAAACAAAATATCTGATGAGGACCATCCCTTCCTAACTTTCTTTCTCCGAGTACCGTCGAACCATTATATTTTGTTTTCAGTTTAACATTTCGATCGCTATTTTCCACGGTTTTCCCGACATTAAAGATTTTTTTGTATCTATCTTGGTTTAAAGTGAAGTGTCCAAAGAACTCGACCCATCTTAACGAGCCTGATTGGCATGGAGGAATGTGAGCACATGTCGAGGCGGAACGCAGTGAAGCGGACTTGCATGGTGACCTTTGCCGTTTTGAATAGGTGTTAAAAGAGACAAAAAAAAATAATTATAAAAGTTTGGATGTTTTGAAGAACAGCTTAACCTAGCTGTTCTGTGTGAATTCTAGTCTTATTCATAGAATATTAAAATTAGAAAAGTAATAATGGTTTCTTGTTGGTGCTTGTCGAAGTATCTTAGACTCAAATATTGAGAACACTTAAAATTCCATTAGCCCTGTGTGGAATTGCCAAATCTCCCATCAGGCGCGTCCCTTCGTGCGGATAAGGTGGGAAGTAAACGCCCACCCGTGGATAAAAATTGGCTATGGGAAGAATACCCAGAAATAAAACCAAACATGGAGGCGCAGAAGAAGAATGAAGTTACGGTGCAGGGCTTCGGAAACCCAGTGCCGGCGGTTTTTGGGAGTGAGCAAGCGGGCTCCCGGCCGTCGATATCCAACGACCGCAGTGCCTCAGTAATGGGAACCTTGGCTACTGTGGTATCTAATGTTACAAGCGTACGGGAGGAACTTGAACTGGCTCCAGTGATGGATCCGTTCAGAAGGAGCTCGATTTTTCGCAGATCCCCTCCCACACGGGCACAAGCCTCCACGATCGCTACCCCCAGTGGGAAGCGTATAGCGGGAGTCTTCGATGAGGAAGAATCACTGACGCCGATTCACCCGAGCGATGTTTTGGGCAATGATCAGTCTGGAGTTGCCTTTACTGCCCTCGGTAAAAAGATCATGGAGCTGTGTAAGTTTATAAAGGAGCGCAGGAACATTCACCAAAATATAAGGGCCATGATAAGAGGCATCCGTTTGACGTACGGCAAGGCCCAGGATGAACGAGTAGGGAAGTCGCCCATTGGAAAAGTGAACCAGGCAACTCAAGTAACGCCGGTTCAAAACACAAAAGGGGAGAAACCGGGAAAGAGGCTGCGCGAGAAGCTGAATGACTCAACAGGCCAGCAAACCCCGAAAAGAAAAAAGGACTCAACTCCCAAAAAGGCGGAGTTCATGAAAAGTACGTCTGAAGCTACCAGTGAAAATACTGCAGTGGCTACCTCGAGAAAAGGGATCGAACCTTCAAAGGCGGATGCGGAAGCTTGGAGGAAGGTAGAACCGCGGAAAAGAAATTATCGGAGGAAGATTAGACCGGAGGTGATTTTCATTTCCAAACGAGGCGAAGGGTCATACGCCGACATTCTCAGGAAAGTGAAGGCAGACCCCGAACTCACCAATTTGGGAGACAACGTCAGCCGTATTAGACGATCGCAGAAGGGAGATCTTATGTTGGAACTTAAGAAATCCAAGGATGTAACCGCGGACAAATTCTTAAGCCAAATCGGGAAGACTTTAGGGCAGGAAGCCGATATAAGAGCTAGCAGGCCGGAGATCACTATAATCTGCAAAGATATAGATGAAATCACGACGAAGGAGGAGGTTCGCGAAGTTTTGGAGAAACAGTTCGATCTTGCCGGAATACAAGAGTCAGTGGTGAAAACGCTAAGGAAAGCCTATGGGGGAACACAAACCGCCATCATCAGCCTACCAGTGGAGAACGCACTCAAACTGTTAGCAGCAGGGAGAGTGAGAATAGGCTGGGTTATGTGTCGCCTTAGGGAACAGGTGGCGTTAAAACGGTGCTTTAGATGCCTTGGCTTTGGTCACATTGCGAAGTCATGCACTAACCCAAACGACAGGTCAAAGCAATGCAGGAGATGCGGAGTGGAAGGCCACATCAGCAAGGACTGCGGAGCTGACTCAAATTGTCTACTGTGCAAAGGAAAGGAGGGTGTGGACCATCGGCACATTGCGGGCAGCAGCAGATGAGGTTGATACAAATCAACCTCAACCACTGCGAGGCGGCGCAGGATCTACTCGCGCAAACCATCCGCGAGAAAAACATCGATGTGGCCATACTAAGTGAACCATACCGAAACCGCGGTGGTAGCGTTTGGGTCAAAGACCAAACGGGCCAAGCAGCGCTGTGGATTTGTGGAGAACAAGCCTTCCAGGAAATAATGGAGAACCCAGAGGAGGGCTTCATCAGAGCGAAGGTGAAGGGCATTCACATCTACAGCTGCTATGCTCTACCCAGCGCTACACTCGCCGAGTATGAGCGGATGCTTGCTGCTCTTGTTTTGGATGCAAGAGGACGTTGGCCGATCATAATAGGAGGCGATTTCAATGCGTGGGCTCTTGAATGGGGCAGCCGGGTAACTAATGTCAGGGGACGTGTTCTCCTCGAAGCATTCGCGGAGCTGGACGTGGTACTGGCGAATGTTGAGTCTTCGTACACTTTCCGGGGAAGGGGCCTGGGGTCTATAGTGGACCTGACATACGTGAGTGCCACTTTAGCCAGTAGAATCGCTTGGCATGTCAGTGAGGACTATACTCACAGCGACCACCAGGCAATCTGCATAGAGATCAAGGGCGGATCGAGCTCGAAAAAGAGTTTTCGCAGAATGCCGGGTGGTATGTTTGGCTGAACAGTGAAAGCTTTCGAGGGGGACACGTTTTCCGCGCTGTTCAAATCCGACATATCCCTGAATGGTACGGCTGGAGAGAAAGCCACCCAGATCACTCGTTGGGTGACGGAAGCATGCGATGCTACTATGCCCAGAAGGCGATTGCTCCCCAGTAGGCAACCCAACTACTGGTGGAACAACGAAATCGCTAGTTTGCGAGCCGCATGTTTTCGGGCAAGGAGGCTTTGCCAGAGGCTCAGGGGAAAACCCGGTGGCGACGATCGAGAGGAGGCACACAAGCAAAAAGAACTGCTTCAAACAGCTGTGCGACCATGCCGACATAAACCCTTGGGGCGAGGCTTACAGAGTGGTGATGAAAAGGCTGCGGAAATCACCCCAGGTGACCTGTCCGCGCCTCCTGAAACATATTGTTACCACTCTGTTCCCTCACCACGAAAATAGGGGAAGGCAAATTTGTGTCCAGCTAAATGACGGCATAATACCGCCTGTAACTGTGGAGGAGCTGCGGGAAATATATGGTAGGTTCGGTGACAACAAGGCCCCAGGGTTGGATGATATCCCCAACCGAGCTTTGAAACTGGCAGTGAAGACTAGGCCCGACCTTTTCGCCAACACCTTCGAGGTGTGCCTAAAAGAAGGAATATTCCCTGCCCAGTGGAAAAAGCAAAAGTTGGTGTTGCTTCCGAAGCCGGGCAAGCCACCTGGAAACCCAGCGTCGTACCGTCCTATCTGCCTGTTGGATACAATGGGGAAGATGATGGAGAGAGTCATCTACAACAGACTCCTGCCCATCGTCGAAGCCAGCAATGGTTTGTCGGAACGCCAGTTTGGTTTCCGACGCGCCCACTCTACGGTGGACGCAATTGGCATGGTGGTAAACCTGGCAAAAGGTGCATTGATTTCTGGCGGCTGCTGTGCCGTGGTGGCGTTGGATGTCAAAAACGCATTCAACTCGGCCAACTGGAATAGAATTAAACGGGCGTTGGCTGACATAGGTGTCCCCGGATACTTAGCGAATTTGGTGCGAAAGGTCGGTGGACACACAGGCTCATTCCCAACATTAGGGTGTGGCTTGAGCGAAAACATGGGGAGACCAACTACCACATTACCCAGTTCCTCATGGGACACGGTGGTTGCTACAGGCAGTATCTGCACCGCTTTTGGTTGGATGATTTTCCGAACTGTCCCAGATGCGATGGCATACCGGAGGATCCAGAGCATGTGATGTTTCACTGCCCACGATTTGCGATGGAGAAAAGGTGCTGGGCAGGAGCGGGACCCTGGAGAGCTTGGTTACTGAGATGCTGGAGTCCGAGGAGAAGTGGCTTGCGGTTGGCTCCGCAATCATCCAAATGCAGGAGGAGTTGCTGAAGGAACAAAGAAGGAGGACAGCTGCAAATAGAAGAAGGATGAGTGCCTAAGAGCAAACCTACCCCGCGAAGTAATACCTCAATGGTGGTCCCGCGGGGCTGGGGCTGGAGCGGCAGGATCTGCAGCATTCGAAATTTATTTCGGATGTTGCGGATGCGGACGGGTAGATGGCGCTGAACGTGGAAACTCTCCACTCACGCGTTTTCAGAACGCACCGGGGAAGTGGAGAGCCAGCGGTAAAAAAGTGCCGTTGGTTGGGACAGTAAGGACCGCATGGAAATAAGTCGGTCTCTTCTGTTCCCAACCGCGAGACAGATCACTTCAGCGCGAGTAATAGAAAAGTATTGTAAGAATTAAATAAAGTAAATCAAGTCAAATCTTTACAAGTCCAATCTTTTGATTTCTTTCAATCCGATCTCGACTTTTCTATTACGAAAATTCCCCGGGCATCTCACAAGAGCGAGCTTATCGTGAGAACAGTAAAGTTTCGATTCCGCCTCGTGAAGATTAGTTAAAGTGGTGACCCCGAAGAACAGCATCCTTGGGAACTCCAGCATCAGCGATCCCAAATAAATCGTTCCCACCAGTTACTCCGCAACAAACAACAAAGAAAGGATCGCAGTGTTTTCCCAAAATCTCGATCTTCAGCCCGGTGCGCGTAGCACATTCAACGGATTGGCACTTTTCTCGCCCGAAAACGAGTCTTGCTTTCGCTGCGTTGCTACAACGTCGGGGATAGTACGAAAACATTTCGCTCAGTCATCGCATCGCGAGCTAATCACCCAGCGCGCCCAAGTAGAGCCGAGCGCGCCCACGGCTCGAGCTGTCTAAGTGCCACCGGCGGACATTTTCGTCGCCCTTTCCTCGTTGCTCGGCCGGTCAAGTCAATCAACTGTCGAATTGCGGAACTGGGAACTCACAGGAAGGAAACGGCAGGTAGAGTCACGTAGCAGGGACAGGAGTAGCCGCGGCAACGATCAGCAGTAGCGACTGCTTATCGCATTCACGCCAGCCCGAGCCGGGAATCAACAGATCGGAGAGCTGTCCGGCCGTCATCCGCCCAACTTAAGCAGCAGCAGCAGCGGAGCCAACGCATTCCGGAACTCTTGCTTCCTTGCAGCCGAGCGGAAAATCGATAAATTTTCAATTGAAGAAGTGTTTGCGTATTCTCATCAGCCTTTGTCAAAATAATTGTTTGAAATTGAAATATTATTTAAAGAAAAAGTGACAATAAAATTAAAGCCGCTGCAAGAGACGGCGTTGAGGTGTTTCAAATCGCAAGTTCTCTGTTTTCCCGGTGTTTTTGGTCTGCGCTGGAGAGCGTCCGCTTCGGTCGTCGTTTTCTTTTTCTCGTTTCGTGCGTGCATTTGTGGGTGCGGCCTGCCGTGTCGGTGTAAATTTCACCGCGTTTCAGTATAAACTCACCGCGTCTGCATCACAATATCGTACTTCTCGTTAGGAAAAATGTCGTTTGAAAATAAAGACGCGGCAGGCCCATCGGACCCACAAGTGACCGCCCTCGCCGTACGCGTTCCTCCGTTTTGGCGTCGGAACCCCGAGCTGTGGTTCGTGCATTTGGAAGCACAGTTCCAAATGTCCGGTATCACATCGGACGCGACCCGTTTCAACTACGCGGTGGTCGGCCTGGACGAAGAGTCCATACTTCTGGTGTCCGACGTAGTGAAGTCGGCATCGTATGCTCAGCTCAAGAGCGAGTTGATCAGGCGCCTGTCGGCAAGCGAGTCGGCAAAATTAGACCACTTGCTGGCGGGTTTAACGTTGGGTGATCGAACTCCCAGCCAATTGCTTCGTGAAATGAGGCAATTGGGTGGGAGCAAGATCGGCGACGACCTGATCAAGTCGCTCTGGCTGCGTCGGCTCCCGGAGGGCACCCAGGCGATCCTAGCATGCGTCTCCGGTTCCTTGGAGGAACTAGCAGCAACGGCCGATCAAGTACAGGAGGTGTACGTTCGCCCAACCATAGCGGCCGTTCAACCACCGTCGGATGAGGTCGGCGACTTACGGCGCGAGATCGCGGCCTTAACTGCCAGCGTGGCCGAGATGCGGGCGACGTTGGACGCTCAGCGTTCGAGTGCCAGGCCGCGAGCTCGCTCACGGTCTGCCACACGAAAAGGGCGTTCGGGTAGCAGGTCGTCAAGACAGCCTGCGGACCAGGGTATTTGCTGGTATCATCGTAACTTCGGAGATAAAGCGACAAGATGTACGCTACCTTGCAAATTCGCGCCTACCACAAAAAACTAGGTCCGCGGGGGGTCTTGGCGACGGCCACCCAGAGCGCAGCGCCACGTCGCCTAACTATTTTCGACCCCCTCAGCAGGCGCAACTACCTCGTCGACACGGGTGCGGAGGTTTCGGTTCTTCCCGTACCCCAGCATCATCGACTATATCCACAACCCCTCAAACTGGCGGCAGCAAATTCATCCCGCATCAATACATACGGGTACAGGCAAGTGGACGTGAGTCTTGGCTTGCGTAGGACGTTTCCGTGGCGTTTCATCCTGGCGGATGTCAGCTTCCCCATATTAGGCGCAGACTTCTTGTGTCACTATGGGTTGCTGGTGGACTTGCAAAATAAGTCCCTTATAGACCCCACAACCAAACTAAATTCGTCGGGCCAAATGGTATCTCACGCTGACAATAACCTTTCCGTTCTTTTGGAAGACATCTCCGACTCTCGTGTTCGGACACTCCTCCAAAAGTTCAGCCAGATAACTACCGAGTGTAGTCTCTCGAAACCAGTAAAGCACAATGTGCAGCACCACATAAATACTACTGGTTCCCCGATTTTCTCAAAGGTGCGTCCTCTACCACCCCAGAAACTGGCTATCGCGCGGAAAGAATTTGAACAACTTGTTCAACAGGGTATCTGCAGGCCCTCAAACAGCTGTTGGTCTTCCCCTTTACATATGGTCCCTAAGCCAAATGGCGAATGGCGTCCCTGTGGGGATTACAGAAGGCTAAACGCACAGACTGTTCCTGACCGATATCCAATTCCACTCATCCACGACTTTGCGCATCACCTCGCGAATTGCCGCATCTTTTCGACCTTGGACTTAGCCAAGGCATACCACCAAATCCCAGTAGCTCCTGAAGACATTCCAAAGACGGCAATATGCACACCCTTTGGACTCTTCGAGTTCACCCGAATGACTTTCGGATTGTGCAATGCGGCGCAAACCTTTCAAAGGTTCATTCACTCAGTCCTGCGAAACCTCGATTTCTGTTTCGTCTATTTGGATGATGTTTTGGTCGCTTCTTCTACTGAGTCTGAGCACTTAGCCCATCTCGAGTGCATTTTTCAACGTCTCCTTGAGGCCGGTTTAGTCTTAAACGTTGAGAAGTGCAAATTCCTTCAAAAACAGGTGAGATTCCTCGGCCACTCCATTTCCTCTGAAGGAATACAGCCCGACCCAGACAAGGTGCAAGCAATAACAAGCTTCCCGCGTCCAAAAACAGTGAGGGAGTTGAGGAGGTTCTTGGGCATGCTAAACTTTTACCGTCGTTTCCTGCCCAAGGCCGCCCATCACCAGTCCGTTTTGAACGCGTACTTGTCTGGCCCCAAAACAAAAGACACGCGAGAGATTGTGTGGTCTGAAGAGGCTGTCTGCGCGTTCAATAAATCCAGACAGCAACTGGCTGATGCTACACTTTTGGCATTTCCTCATCAAGATGCACCCCTAGCCGTTTTTGTTGATGCCTCTGACATCGCAGTAGGTGCTGCCCTTCACCAAAAGGTGGACCAAGTTTGGCAGCCGTTGAGCTTCTTCTCGAAGCAGTTGAATCCCGCTCAACGGAACTACAGCACCTACGATCGCGAACTGCTCGCCGCATACCTGTCCATTAAATACTTCCGTTTCTCCCTAGAAGGCAGGCCGTTCACATTGTTCACGGACCATAAGCCTCTCACGTTCGCTTTGAAACAGAAGCCCGACAAAGCGTCCCCTCGTCAGCTTCGACACCTGAGCTTCATAAGCCAGTTCACGTCAGACATCCAGCACGTGTCCGGGAAGGACAACATTGTTGCTGACGCTTTGACTCGTGTCTCCGAAGTTAACATCCCCGCCTCACTCGATTTCTCGGCTATTGCCAAGGCGCAAGTGGATGACGCAGCACTTCAGAGCCTCAAGTCCAACCCCAAATACAAATTTCGGGAGTTGCCCATCTTCGGCTCAAACCTCTCGCTCTGCTGCGAAGACTCGGAAAAGGGACCTCGGCCATACATTCCGGCCACATTTCGCAAGGAAGTGTTCCACGCAGTTCACGACTTGGCGCATCCCGGCATCAGGACAACAAACCGGTTAGTCACCGGAAAATACTTCTGGCCCTCCATGAACAAGGATATCAATTCCTGGGCCAGAGAGTGCATCGCATGCCAGAAGTGTAAAGTCTCCAGGCATGTAAGGAAAGAAGTGGGCTCATTCCCCCGCACTACCAAGCGTTTCCACACAATACACCTCGACATAATAGGGCCTTTGCGAGACTCGCACGGTTACAAGTATTGCCTCACAATCATCGACAGGTTCACGCGGTGGCCTGAGGCAATACCTCTGAAAGACATTACGGCGCAATCTTGTGCCGAAGCCCTCTGCCGAGAGTGGATACCTCGCTTTGGCGTCCCTGCAGTGATCATCACTGACCAGGGAATGCAATTTGAGTCCACCCTTTTCTCCGAGTTAGGCAAACTCCTGGGTTTTAAACGCCAGCGGACTACTGCATACCACCCGCAGTCCAATGGGATGCTAGAACGTTGGCACCGGATGCTGAAAGCCGCCATTATGGCACGCGACGACCCGTCCTGGACTCAAGTCTTGCCTCTCGTCCTACTCGGCCTTCGAACAACCCGCCGAGAGGAATTTGCTGCCAGCCCCGCGGAGCTGGTTTACGGGGAGAACCCAAGACTCCCAAGCGATCCGGTCTTCGACAAGAGATCGGGTCTCACGGAGTCGGGGTTGGTGCGTCTGCTGAGGGACAATCTCCGTCGCATCAAAGCGCCACCACCCACTCGACACTCGTCCATACCTGCTTGTTCGCCCAAGGAACTGGACACATGCACGCACGTGCTGATCAGGACGGATGCCGTCCGGAAGCCGCTGCAGCCTCCATATGAGGGCCCGTACCGCGTTCTCGAGCGGGGAGAACATTTTTTCCAGCTCGAGATCGGTGGTCACAAAAAGGCGGTCTCTTTGTCCAGGCTGAAACCCGTGTGCGCCCCGAAGCAACGTCGTGTCCGCTTTGTGGATTAACGGCGAACGAAGTTCGGGGATCCGTCGCCGAAACCCCTAGGTTTCGTCTGGGGGCGGAGTGATGTGGCGCGGCAGGATCTGCAGCATTCGAAATTTATTTCGGATGTTGCGGATGCGGACGGGTAGATGGCGCTGAACGTGGAAACTCTCCACTCACGCGTTTTCAGAACGCACCGGGGAAGTGGAGAGCCAGCGGTAAAAAAGTGCCGTTGGTTGGGACAGTAAGGACCGCATGGAAATAAGTCGGTCTCTTCTGTTCCCAACCGCGAGACAGATCACTTCAGCGCGAGTAATAGAAAAGTATTGTAAGAATTAAATAAAGTAAATCAAGTCAAATCTTTACAAGTCCAATCTTTTGATTTCTTTCAATCCGATCTCGACTTTTCTATTACGAAAATTCCCCGGGCATCTCACAAGAGCGAGCTTATCGTGAGAACAGTAAAGTTTCGATTCCGCCTCGTGAAGATTAGTTAAAAGACCGGGGTGGTTTTTAGTGGGGGTGAATCCCCGTGTCTTTCTAAGATTTTCCACCTCCGTGTACGCACAAAAAAAAAAAAAAAATCCATTAGCACCTTAGATAAGCTCCTGAGAAAGTAACCATTCATTCAGCAAGACCAACCCCTTACTTCATAAATAGTCATTTTAAGTGACTATATGAAAAATGGAGGACCATTAGGTATGAAAAGCTGTGTGCATTTCATATGTAAGAATATTTTGGTACACTACCATTCCATCTGTAATGAATCACTGCAGTGTGATATTAACATCCTACGCCTTGGATTCTAGTGAAAATTGCACGAAACAGATAATTTTCACAAACCACAACTTGTAAATAATGGAAAGATTTGCACCAAAATTTCCAGTATCAGCTGAGCAACAAGGTTACGAACCTAAGAGCGAAATTCCTCAATTTAAAAACCTCATATTAAAACATCTTTCGAAAAAACGTGGAAACAAATAGATAAAAGCTAATGGTAATTTCAGAAATTAAAAGAAAAATATTTTAAATGAAATTTTCAGTTTATTTTCATAATCCATGAGGAGCATCCGAAATGCATTAACTTAATATACACCAAATAGAACTGCTGTGCGAAAATAAACTTTACTTGAATATCTTTTCTAAAAAAATCATGCTTGAAATTGAACTCCGCAATATTCGGGTTCAAATATTATATTTGCAAAGTAATCCATTCAATAACTGAAATTACATATAATAAGTAAAATATACAAGTTCATAAAAACACCAAACAGAACCTAAGAAATACGCAAAAGTTCCACTAAACCCGTATCCCGAATCTGATAAAAAGTATGAAGGTTTGTTTATGCAAATTTCCTTGTTTGAAGTTCGAGGTGTTCATTCCTTGAGTATATTTGATTAAATGGTTCTCATATGCAGTGTATAGGTCAAAAGTAAAAATACATACACACATTTATTGTTAATATAATGAAGTGGAAAGTTAAACAAAAAACTTGTGAATTTCATTTGCGATAGAATTTACAAGATTTCTGTACAGAATGGATATATAATTTAATTGTAACGCTGAATAATATTTATATAAATACATATTTATGTATAGTAAAATTCAAAAGAAATGTTTAAATTTAACAGATTCAGGTTTTCAAAGGTTCAGGGACCGATCAATCTTTTATCTATCCGAACTCTAATCGGAATTAATAATTACACAATTGAAATCAGAAACGGTGATTGACACTTTTATATTTCAACAAAGCGATGTTATGTATATTTCCATACTAGCGCACAATTAAATGCATTTTACCTAAGTTGGTTGGCTTAGCGAATATGGAAATATTATATTTTCGCACGTAATGTTCTGAAATTGTCGGATGTGCGTTGCCCTATTCCAATACAGTGACGTGTAGACAGGGCCTTTTTGTTGGGGAGCGCTGGAAGACAGATTTTTGATCGATTGTTCGAGGAGAGAAAGGCAGGTTGATTCTTCGTGTTAAGCGACCGTCTACCTGGAGAGATGAGGAACGTTTCAGACCGGAATGGGGATTCAGTTTTGGAAAGTTATAGTGAATTGAATTAGAAAACTGCTCCTTCCTTCTATAGTTATGGTGGCTCCAAATTCTTCGAAAAGGAGGAAAAGGACATTTATCATTTATTATCAATGCCCCTTTATCCGGAGATTTGCTAGGAATCATATATATGTACTGAAGGTTAGTTTATTAATTCTGTTAAACTTTGGTTGGAAGTGAGTTGAATCAAGTAATGAAGATATCCCAATAGATTACACCTAGTGAGAACCAAATACGTAAGTAATGCAGAAGTTAATCCGGGAATAAACTAGAAATCTGCTATAAATTGTATACTTAGATCTTAGCCATAAGGCAGAGAAACGACGGCGCGATGGTTGGGAAGCTAGAGCACTGGTCTCTTGTTGGCCTGGGTTCGGCACCCAGTCGTCGTGGATGTTTATGTTCATCTTGTATTTGGTGCTGTGAGCTTGCACATCAGTAACCATGGTACATCAGTAAGTGCGGTAATAATAAAACTGAGGCATAGTCCATACGGTGGTGTTCTATACTCCACTAAGTAGTCATCAGGAGATAAATAAACATTAACAATTATTTGATGATGTGATCTATCTTGCCCCTTGAATACGTTTTGGCGCTCGGTCCAAGTAAATCACACCGTCTTTAATTATAAAATGGCTACCGGATATGGATCCAACCTTTCCGGGGTTGTACCCTGCAAAGGCTTATTTCATTAAGGTTATAAATAAAGCTAACTCTGTGTTAGTTGACGACATCCATACAGACTAGGGATGCCGGATGTGGATCACCGCCCTTGGGTCAAGAGTTTTTCTGGTCCCATGCCCGGTGTTTGTTTTCCAATTTAGCACGGGATATTTTCCGTGGTGTCCGGATAGCTGAGCGGTTAGACGTACGGAAGATCGCGGTTCAAATCTCACTGGTGGTAGTGGAATTTGTATAGTGATTTGACGTTGATACCAGTCGTTTCAGCTGTGAATGAGCTACATGAGTCAAATCAGGGTAATAATCTCGGGCGAGTGCAATCCTGACCACATTGCCTCCTATATGATACTGTTATCCTGTAGAGTACCGTGACGATCTTCAAGGAAGTGCTCTAACACACTTCAAGGTGGTGATCCAATTGAATTGTTGCGCCAACGATTATTATTTCCGAGTTGTCACAATCTCGGCAGATGTCGGATTTGACCTTATACTAGCATGAAGTGCCAAGCATTTAGACTCGGGCGATTCTACCTACTTAAAAACGAAAGGAGCGCTGGTGATAGTGGCCGGTGGTAGATCAATGGGAGAATCCGTCGAGAATTTCTCGCAACGTCGAGAACGTATGCAGAATGGTATACTTCTGCATGGTTTCAACCAGACTGTGTTACAGTCTCAGGATATCAAGGGAAGCCGTGAGGGATTTAAGCGCAATCCCTGTAGCTGACAATATTAGGGGATCTGCAACCACCCGCTCGAGGCGCCAAATTTCTTTGATTTCCCGAACCAGTGGCTCATAGTTCTTCTTCTTCTCCACGTATTTCCATCCGTTCTTGCTATTATGGGGAATAGCAATATCAATAATATACGTGGGGCGACCCATCTTGGCATCTAACAGCACGTCAGGCTTATTTTGTGGAATGTGCCGATTAGTTAGAACTTGCCGGTCCCAATACATGCTGTAAGCAGAACTATTAAGTATTGCTTCCGGTTCATATCGGTAAACCGGACATGTTCCGGTAATCAACCCATGCTTGTATTCAAGGTTTTGATGGATCACGTTACATACAGTATTATGTCTGGTGATGAATTGCACGGGGGCCATAATAGTGCGGCCAGAAATGGGATGCTCCAACGTCTCTAACGCCGAATCACACATTCTGCAGTGATCGTTCTCCACCCGCTCTTTCATGATGAGCTTTTTATAAGTTCGGGTAGCGACCACGCTGTCCTGAATAGCACACATGAACCCCTCCATCTTAGCACATAGCTATCTGTTCGACAAATGCAAATCGACAAATGGCTGCCAAAGATAATTCACGTGTTTACCGTGCATTGCCTTCGACTTACATTAGGGTACTTATAGAAATCTGTCTCGGTCATAGCTTCGATGTGGAGGTCCCCAATGCTCTGTCCGGCATACGGGTCGTGATGACCTTTGCGGATGGCTTGGATTTGACACTTTCCTAATCCAAATTTCATCCGAATATCACGGCTGAACATGTCAACTATTCGTAACAGACTTTTAAGATGGTCATCAGTACCAGCATACAGCTTGATTAAGTACATCAAGTGTATCAATTCGGACTTAGCACGTAGGCCATACCTTGTTACAGAGGGCATGGTTCCTCTAGCATCATTCAGTAGGAAAAAAAGGGGGTTCAGTGCCATGCAAAACCAAAGGGGACTCAATGAATCCCCTGGGGGATGCCTCTCCGTATGTGGATGCGCTCTGAGGTATTGGCACACTCTGATGAAGGCACCCTTCCATGACTGTCGCCAAAAATTGGCATAGTGAGGAAGGGTGGAAATTTTTCCGGGCGACTGAAGATCTGATTTATGCTACGTGCTAATTGACTATGTACGCTGGTAAATTTCTTATACCAGAAATTCTGCACTCGATCCAGATCTGGGCCCTTACAGTTCTTCGAGCTGTTTATGGCTCGTCGAACTTCCTCTTCGGTAACATCCGCAAAATTCATGCAAGGCGTATTGAAATGGTGGGTGTCTTCGGCGGTGATCCACTCAGCACGTTCAGCATGCTGGGCGGATAACCCCCAAAGTCCACCCCAATACTCTTTCGCTTTCGTCACAGAAAACTGTACGGTCTGGACGTTTTGTTGGGATTCGTTGAGAGATCTGAAAAAACTCCGCTTGTTGGGCGCGTAAGTTGCATTCTGGACACATCTGGAGCGACTTTTGCCATACTATCTTAACCGACTGTATATGACAGAAAGTTTCTGCTTTATTGTGTCCAGAATCTCATCTACGGGTGTCTCACTGGGGATGGCATAGTTCCGGTGAACCCTCTGCACTTTCAGTCTAGCAATGTCCTGCCTTAGTGAGTCCCGCCGACGTTCCAGACGAATTTGCCATGGTGGAACTCTTCGGTCACTCAAACCAATAACGTGAAAGCGAATCTTCTGACCGTGCAATCTGACAACCACAATTGCACCACAATATGCAAGTGATTGCAGTTGCAGCAGCGCTATATCAGCCCACTGCCAAGATGCAAACTCATCATTGATTTGAGATAGAATTCCCGGAGTTGCTGGAGATAGATAGAGCCTGGAAATACCTGGTCTATGCAAAGGATCCATTTCTGAGAATTCTATACACGCTCTTTGGAATTCGTCTCGAACCTCAGCGAAAACTTCAGCCGCACGGTGGAGAAGAGTGCTTCGGCGAGTATCGAAACTGTTGCCTGCAGTGCGGCGTGGTGTTGTTGATGCCGCCGCCTCTGCCCACATCGACTCTCGGTCACCAGTTTCCGCGGTGACCTCAAGTCGACTACGCTCCCTTACGATGGCCGAGATTGTGTCGCTGTGAGTTATAAAGCGGTACTGGTCTGCGATTCGCTGCAGAGTCACGTGCGCGAATTGCGCGAAACGCTCGACGAATCTCTGGTGCAACAAGGGGCGGTAAGATACCCGTCCCCGGCGTTATTCCTCAGGGAATTCATAGCTGTGACGATTTTCCCAAATTCATTGCCTTCTCTGTGAATCCTGGACATAAATTTAAGTCTTGGTAGGGAGAGGTTCGGTATTCTCAACTCTGAAGGTTTTCCCCATCATCACCTTATATCCATTGAAACCCTTGCCCATCTTCTTGGGGCGGGTCTTTTTTTCTTCTCATAGAAATTAGCTGTTCCAATTCATTTTCATAATGACCACTGCATTATATTTCTCGGTCTATAAGCAGGTCACCGGTTGAAGAAACTTAGTCTCATATCTTTCAAGGTCATTTGCACGAAGTGTCTCCATTTTAGCACTTGTTCGCTATTTATGTAAGCTTTTAATTTTTTTTTGAATCATCCTTTTTTGCACCGCCATATAATGGGAAAAAATCCAAGAAATCAACACAGCAGTACTAATTTTAAATCAATTCACAGTCGTTTACAATTTCTCATTTTATAAAAAAAAAATATTGGAAAAAAAACTGCATTAATTCATGATAATTTGCTTTACAATTAACACGATATTCTTGTGAATTCACAACAAATAACTGCAAGTCATTATTTGCGTTTTTTCATCTAATTGGGTTCATATTATTTTTCTTTTGAATGTAGGCTGAAATATGTAAATCACGTTACTTATTATGCATAAAAGTGCTCTAACACACTTCAAGGCCTAGGTTCAAACTGGAAAGTTGCACTATCCAATATTAACTATTATTATGCATAAAATTCAATAATTGCAGGGCCATAAAATAAACAAAACAAATTAAATATATTTTCCTATCATATAACAAATAATGTGTACCGTGGTCGCTTTTATGTATATATTTTAACGTAGATTCCCTTCGATATAAATATTTGAGTTTTTTTTGGCAAGACGGTTCCACCTGGCAGCATCTCTTCGACAATGTTGTCTGGAAAGAGATTCCCTGTGTTTAAATAGAGCTGCTGACGAATCCCATCCCACCTTCCACAAGAAAAAAAAAATGTGATGGGTGTCGTCCACAACTCCATTGCAAAACACACAATCCGAAGATCGCGCCTTTCCCATCTTGTGCAGGTAAGACTGAACACCGCCATGCCCGCTTAAAAATTGGGTAAGGAAATAGTCAGTCTCACCATGCTTCCGATTCAGCCACGCACCTCCTTGCCAAGAACGTCAGCCTATACCTCTGCACCGTAGAGCAGGACAGACTGCGTTGAACTCATCAGGAGACGTCGCCTGTTAGACGTAGGACCCCCAAGGTTTGCCATTTGCCTACTTAAGGTCTAAACTCCAGCTGCAACCTTGTTCGCTGCTGCTTTGATTTCGTCAAAAAAGCTCATCTTTGAGCCAAGAGTCAGCCCGAGGTACTTACCGCTGGTTTTGACTGGATCATCGACTCTCCGAAGGATATGGGACACAGGGTCGGAGTTCTCTTTTTAGTCAGGATGACTACTTCGGTTTTTTCAAGTGCAAGGTTGAAACCATGAGTACTCATCCATCCGCCTACCAGTCGCATCAATATGCCGAGTCTGCTTTCCGCCTGTTCTACAGTGCGTCCAGCAACAAGTGCCGCGACATCATCTGCATAGCCGACCAGGCGCTACCCTTCTGGTAAGTCGAGTTTAAGTAGATTGTCATAGGTAGTGTTCCAGAGATCCGGCCCTAGGATGGATTCCTGTGCTACCCCCGAGACCTCCACCCTCCTCTGACCCTCTAGTGTTTTTTAGAGCAGGGAGCGGTTCCTCAGATAGTCCCTCAATATCCGTAAGAGATAGTTTGGCACGTGGAAAGTATTGTCTAGTGTGCCTAGAATGTCTTTCCATCTTACGGAATTAAAAGCGTTTCTGACGTCAAGCGTTACGAGGAGCAACACCCGTCGAGTTCGGCGGCTATGTGCCTCCGCTCGTCGAATGGTATCCACGACTCGTATGATAGCATCAACTGTGGATTTCCCTGCTCTAAAACCAAACTGCCGAGGAGATAAATTTCCAACAGCGCGTATCGCTTCAGTGAGTCTATTTCTGATGAGTTTTTCGAGCACTTTTCCAGCAGTGTTAAGCATGAAGACGCCTATGAAGACGCCAACTTGGGGTCGCCTTTCCCTTTGTGGATCAGCGCAAGCCTTGCCATCTTCCAATGAGCAGGGAACGTGCCCTTTTTCAGACAAGCGTTGAATGCGCCGAGCAGTAGGTCTGACCGGTGTTGGTAAACCAGTTTGTGTACCTATGCTCGAATACCATCGGGCCCTGGCGCCTTCTTGCTTTTCATAAAGAAGACTGCCTGTTTCAACTTTTTTATAGAGAAAAGTGGACAGTTCTCTGCGCTCTCCACGCTGACGTCATCATCCCATACGGGGTGCGCAGGGAATAGTGCCCTTACAATGCGGTCCATCTGCTCGGCTTTAAGTGAATCGGGTTTCCGCAGAGTCCCAATTTTTCAGGTTGCCAGTTTGTAACTGAATTCCCACGCGTTCCCATTCACCTCGTCGATCAGATCCTGCCAGCAGCAAGCTTTGCTCTGGTCTCCTCTTGGCTAATTTGTGCTCCGTCACTATGGTACATGCCTCCTCCCGGTCGCTTAGACATTGTGTTAAGCGGCGGAGCTTATGAAACTCCTTCCGGAGCTCTGCGATTTCCACTGTCCACCAATACATAGAAGGTTTGCTACGTCTTGATGCCCTCCTGGGCATGGAGGTTCCCCAGGCTATCGTTATCAGGTTCATAACTGAATGTACAACAGTGTCGGCTGCAATGCTTCCGCCCCCAGGAGTACCCTCCAGCGCATCAAGCCTCCGTCGAAAGTCCGGCATCGTCTCATTCGGCGTAAAATAGACACTAAAAAACGTTTTCGCTGAACACCGAATCCAGACAAAGTCGTCCCCGCGGCCTTGGGTAAGAACCTTAAGGAGGGAGCGGTACCTGATATGTCAGGATGCCATGAAGCTGGGTCTTTGTTTTGGTATTGCTCATTGATGAGTACTAAATCAGTTTAGGGTCTCCGCAACTCGTGAGCGGTTGCACTCTGGTGCAAATTGATTTGTAGGATGCGAATCATGTTTACCGCGTCCTAACTCTTTCCAATTCTGGTCTGAACACTGGACACCGCCCCGAGCCCGCAGTGTGCGCAACGTTCTCATGAGTCGCGCCACGGTCCCTGCATAGGACGCAGCTTTCCTTTTCATTGCAGGTGTTCGCTTTATGGCCTGCCTGACCGCATTTACGGCATGTTGTTTGTTGTCAGGTCCCCGACAAGTTATAAATGTGTGCCTATAATCCAAACATCTGCAGCACTTGATTGGGGCGGCTCGGATTCGTATCCTACACACTACCCAACCAATTCTTATTATCCCGCTGTTTAGAAGCTTCTTCGCGTATTGCTTGCAACTTCCACCACAGCGAGTTTTTGGCCTCAGGAGTTCGCAGAAGTGATACCAATCCGGGCATTGGTTACCTCCGGACATTCGTGTTTGATGGCTTCTTCTACCTCGTTCTTTTCTGTGAGGCAGTCGAGGTCTTGAATTTCTAGAGAACACGTGGTTCCAGGCTGGAAACCAAAGCTTTTTCTCCCAGAAGCCCCTTGACTGCTTCACAGATCGTAAATTTATTTATTGTCTTCGGGCCTAGTTCGACTAGGACTCCACCACCCTGCATTTTACGTATGGAAGACACTTCTGCTCCATTATCTTCGGGTTTAATCTTGTAACGAATTTCACTGAGGACTTCCAGAAAAGTCTTGCCTTCCGTCGGCTTAGTAAGCGGAGCTAGCAGTTTAGCCTTTCTTCGTATCCCCGCCTTTTCTTTTGGTGCTCCGTCTTTGGAGTCCGCCTTAACTTTAGGCAGGGGTTTTTCTGATGGTGCGACATGTTATTGTCTCTTGTTCCTCTTCGCCTTCTTCTTTTGAGCCCTGCAGAGTACCTGAGTGAAATCTCCTTCAGATGTATGGTCTAGCACACTTCAAGGTCTCGGTTTAAAGTGGTTGCACGATCATGCTCATGTTCAAATTGCATCATCGTGGTCGCTTTTATGCATATATTTTAACGTAGATTCCCTTTGATAAAAATATCTGAGTTGACTCTCATTGATAGGGCATTCACCGACGAATATCCAGTTCACCTATGAAAATTCAGATGCAATATTTCGTCTTCTATCTTAAACTATACATTATTTTACCTAACACTTAATTTGGTTTCTTGACTTACTTAACGACAAAATTAACTAATAATTATGTAATAAGTACTAACAAATAATCACGAGGCACTTCACCTCTCTTCTTGTGTCCATTTACTGTCATGGCTTAGCCCGGCCTAATTGATATTCAAATAAAACACCCAACAATCGTGCTCTAGAGATAAGTAACTAATATGAAAGTAAGCATATGGAGATTATCTGGAAAAGACTAATACACCGTGAATAATGGATTAGATTTGATAAAGTCAGACTCGTCTAATGCATATCTCTACAAATATGTGCATATATTATATATGCAAAAAGCGTCGTTTGTCGGTAACGAAATGCGTGAAGTTTATTTGATATATTGCAATGTGTAATTGTTGTTACCAATATTGAATATTCCCATAGAGAAGACATTTTATAAATCAATTTAAAATGACACGGTGCAGCTAAATTTAAGTATAAATAGAAAGGAGCAGTTGTAACTCATAACCCACAATAGATAAAAATTCTTCACAGTACAGCAAATACGCTGGCTTTCTCAAATGCATAGAATCAGTGCGTTACCAGATACTACTATCCAGATTCGTAGCATACTGATTCTCACCTGAATCGCCTCCTTTCTTTCACTTACCTCATGGCTACTACACAATCTCTAGTGTTCCTTAAAGTTCCATCTACAATCTTCACCTCCTCTTGTTCTTCATCAATGACCTTGGAGTTTACTTTGAGTCCTGCTACTCAAGGTCACTCCTACTTCCCAAATATGGCGGCGATAAGCTCTTTTTGATAAATACTATTATAATATCGACGGCTTGGCTTGAGGTTAAAGTTGTGGGACCGTTGGAAACCGTCTTCGGACGGGCCAAGAGTCTATAGGGCCGGGCTGAGAGTAGGTTTTTCCAACTGGCGAGGATCTGCTTGTCTGCTGGCCATGCGTTAGGGGCAAGTAGATTTGGCGGGGGGATGAGCCAAAGCAACAGCCCGGGGATCGTCCTCCCTGCACTGGACAAGGCATGAAGCTCAATATCATCTCCTACGACAAGATTCCCAGGAGACCGGTCGCACGCATCTGGTTGCCGAAGATCCGCATGGATAAAGACAAGCTCGTCCTGCACCTTCAAAACCCCAGAATTCCCATGGATGACTGGGTTGTTATCAAGGAGGTGGAACCCCAAACACACAGCCAAACTTTTCTTCTGCGTATAAACGGAGAGTGCCTGGAGGCACTGGAGAAGGTTGACTATAAAATGCGGTTTGGAGTCAGGAACCGCAAAGGTAAAGGTGTTCTGCTCTGCAAAATCGGACGACGACCTAGATTCAATCGACGCTGCCAACCAACTGGTGGAAGAGATGAGGATCGATGGTCCGACGGGGACACTTGACCAGAGGCATGCCCCAGGGTGGCGCCATCTCTCCGTTACTCTGGTTTATTAGACTCCATATTAAATACGTTGTAGCGTGCCGTGCCGTTAGGCAGCGAAGTCCTACGGCCACAGTAACATCCTAGATGAAGCACCTCGGAAAATCTGGGCATTCCCCATGGACTATGCCATACGCAAGCTGAACTTCACGAAAAACTTTGCAGGGCAAAGTGGAAAACCGGCGGCGTGTTGCATGGTTATAAGGTAGTATTCTTTACCGATGGACCAAAGATAATTTATGAAGTCGGCGCGGGGATTTCCTCGAATATACACAGTGTATCCGAGTCGTATGATGTCGAAGGTTTCGCCAGTGTATTCCAAGCGGAGGTACTGGCGACACTAGAAATCTGTCGATGGCTGGAGCACGATCCGAGCCCCAACCGTAACATAGTCATTGTGACTGACAGCCGAGCGGCCATCAATGCCTTGTACTCAGCGACGAAATCCCAAGGGCGGAGTCTTCTCGCACTACTCACACGCCTTAGATGGCGAAGGCTTACCAATTGTGTCAAGTCAAGGACGATTTGGCTCGCATATAACATAGCCCGATCATGAGAGCTCCTGTGCAGACGCCAGGCTCGGCATAACCTACAATTCGCACTGCCCAAGGTGTGGAGAAGTTGTAAATGTGTGCCCATAATCCAAACATCTGTAACATTTGATTGGGGCGGCCCGGATTCGTATCCTACACACTACCCAACCAATTCTTATTTTCACGCTGTTTAGAAGCTTTTTGCCTCGGGAGTTCGCAGAAGTGATACCAATTCGGGCAGCCAAGGTCTCTCTCTCGAAGAGCGAGAAACCGTCATGAACTTTCTTTACAATTGCCCAGCTCTAGCTAGAGTTAGGCTACGGACACTGGGTAAATCATGCTTTGGGGACCTCAGAGAGATTTCTAGCTGCAGGGTGGGAGTGCTGCTTTCCTTCGTAAATGCTACGGGCTGGCTCTGAAGATCCAAGCCCACTGGATTCTGCCTCCCTGTTTTCATAACAGCAGTCACGGTCTTAGAAGTTTGTGGCATCAAAACGACAGCGTTAATTGGGCTCCTCGAAGCGGCCACCGATACCTACCTACCTACCCATTATAATATCATTAGTGGTACTTTCAAAATGTCTGGGGTTTTTTTCGCCTTACCTGGGTTGCCGTTTACCCTTTTGTGGATATAGCGCTTTAAGCACACCAACGTACCATCACTCAGACGCGGGCACTACCCCTTTACTGTTCTGCGCTAAATGCACTCGTTGGCCATCTTGGGATTTCACTGCATGGCGTTGCTAACAATGCAGCTGTCGTCTCTCCTTAAAGTGTGACTTATTCACTGCCACTTTCGCCTTTCGATCATAGTATGTGTGAGTGCAGACTGGTGCGTCATCCAAGGGTCAAGGAAGGCTTGAAGCTGCCCTTGAAGCTTTCTATTGACAGTGGTAGCCACTTTCCACTTGCTACTTACATATAGTAGTTTAGTTTAGTTTAGTTAACTGAGGGGGAGCCGCAGCTCCGAGCACTCAGGCCATTATTAAGCCCATTGTACTATCCCCGTAAGTTACCTATTCAATGGCTTCCCGCCTACGGTGTTCGCAGGCTTTAGCGAATCTGAGAACATTCTCAAGAGGCAGAGAGTGTGCAGATTCTTCATTGATGAAAACCTTGCCAAGGTGTCTTCGTCTGAGATCTGAGGATGCCGGGCAGCTGCATAAAAAGTGCAGGGCTGTCTCCTCCTCCTCCTCACATTGGCTGCACACAGCCGAAACCACTACCCCAATCTTTTCCATATGGTAGTTTAAGGGGCAGTGTCCCGTCAAAAACCCTACTAGAGTTTTCATGTCCCACTTCTTAAGTGACAACAAAAATGCCGCTCTAGTGGCCCTAAGCTCCTTCACAAGGATTTTCGCTTGCCGGCAAGAGTCCAAATTTCTCCACTCGGTTGCGTGAATCCTTGCAATTTCACCCTTCAGAGTAGACTTGACAGTAGATAGTCGGATTCCAAGAGCTGGTTCTAGCCCCACCATTGTGGATCTAGACCCTCAACGAGCCAATCTGTCAGCCTCCTCATTACCGGCGATGTTAGAGTGCCCCGGCATCCACATCAGGAATGTTTCGTTCAGTCGGCCAAGTTTCAGCAGCACCTAATGACAACTCCACACCAACTTGCTTGATATGTTGTTGCCATTTAGTGCTGATAATGCCGCCCGACTGTCGGAACAGATTCGAATAGTGCGACCCCTCTATTTTTGTCGCAGACATTCTTCTGCTGCCAGTGAAATGGCATATATCTCCGCCTGGAATATGGTCGTTATTTTTCCGAGGGGTCGGGCCAGTTCTATAATCGGATTCTCCGAGAACGCCCCTGCACCCGATCCATCCTCCATGACTGACCCGTCGGTGAAGATTATTAGGTGTGTAATCACATATAGTAACAAAGAAAGAACACTAGCGCAGAACAGTATCAGCTTGACCCTGGTGTAGAGATAAGTGCATTTCCTGATTTTAGACAAGGCACCGAAGGCAAATCTCGCACCGTTCATGCATCGGGCAACATTCAGTTCAGTACCACTTTCGGCAGTAACCACCCTTCCTAGATATACAAATTAATCGCCGCCTCCGATGATGAGCTCACTGATGCGGATAGGGAGAGTACGATGACCTGAATATTTTTGGATTTTTGGATATTTCTGATTAAATTATAGATCGCTTGGGTTCAGCAGAGCAAACCGACTACGTGATCAAGCCAATGGGGTCACTGTGCGAATCTGACGCTTCGCGGGTGTTTTTTTGAAGTGACCGCTGGCTCGTCGAACGCTTTCAGCCTCGGCAAGGAAACCCACTTGGTCTTGAAAAGGTACTCCCCTCGCTCCAGAATTCTTAAGGGGCCCTCGTATGGTGGTTGAAGCGTCCTCCGTAAATATAGGGCATCCACAAAGTTTCTTCGTTCTTATTGTCTTTTCTCCATTTTGCTTTGCTTTTTTTAGTGAAACGGCGCTTCAATTGTATTATTCAACGTTGCGCGAGTGGGAAGCTTACAGTGATGAGGCAAACACAAAGCTGAGCACAAACATCCATGACAATCGGGGTTCGAAACCAGAGCAAAGAGATTAATAGGCTGGAGCTCTTCCCCCATCACCATTGCGCTGCATGACTACCAAGGGTGTATCATGAAACAATATTTTCTGGTCGGTGTGGTGGTAGATGTGAAGTCCAAGTAGCTGGAGATCGGATAATGTATATCAGCTCCATAATAACGCTCCACAATACACTACTTTAAAACATCTTCAGCAAGCTTACCAAGAAATAAATAAACAATAAACCCAAAAGGTTACCAAAACTGGTAAAATGTTGATGGACACAATGCTATACTCCAAGAAACATGAGGAAGTGTTCTATGACGGACGGACCAGTCAGGATGACACAGCCAGTTCATCTTATTTATGATATGATCAAAATAAGACATATATATTCCAAAAGAAAGCATTCAGTTGCAATGGACCAATTAGAATCTTGACCCTCACTATAGTTTCCACCCTCGACAGACGTCAACAGGTTTATTGGATAATCCCCTGGATACATAAATGCATATCATCTTTTACCACACCGTGATAATACCGTGATATACTCGTAATTCGCATTAATCCAGTTAATCTTCAGGATAAACACTAAACCTTTCTTAACAGTCCCCTTAATACCAAGTTTCACACTGAAAGCAACGCAAATAGAAATCTTATCGGGACCGTCTATCAGAATGTCATGTGGTCGACGCGACTATACAAGAGAATATCCGGCGAAAACAAACAGAACACATGACATTGTTAAGCATTTCGGAAACCAACGTCTATAATTTTTCATGGAACCACTCCCACAGAATTAATAACAATTCCTCTGTTGACTGCACCCCTCCCACTAAATCAATTGCACCAAATAAAAGTATGACTTGTTATTGTTTCACTCAGACATTACCCCCAATTAATTGTGGCACTTTTAGTGGTATCACGTATTATTAATTAAAACTCCAGCATTACAGTGAGTAATTAAAGAAGCCGATCTGGGACTGTTCTATGTGTAAAGGATTGTAAAGGTTCAAGTCCAAATAGTCCAAGGAATCCAATTATTAACTTAGGTACACATCACCATAGAGTCATTCGTTAAAATTCAACAAAAATTTAATAAAGGATATTAAAAAAAAGTACCTTTGACAACAGCGGCACATTATTATTCACTTCATAAATATTTGCGCAGGCACTGACATCCAGCACGATATGATTAATTCACTGATCAACCTTTTCACTACATGATATTCTCTCGTGGCTTGATATCACGGAAACTCTTTAATGAAACTGTTCGTATTTTCACACTTTTCCACCTGAAATGAATAAAAAAAGATTCTATCGTTATCGTCAAATTATCGATATCTTTTTTTCCGATATATCTATAGCACACGCTATTGCTTAAGAAACACATAATTACGTAAACCTGCAATCTAATGCGTAGGAAATGGTTCTATAATCTGACGGGAGACTGTATCTTATTTCTCAAAGAACAGGGAATTCACTAGCACAAGAGTATTCGTCGAGTGGAAAGGTGAATTCCAAGCTAATCAAATCAATTTTACGTTTAATCTCCTTCTGAAACTAATCATGATTATTTACAGCCAGATTAATTGATATCTTATCTTGATTCGAGAGCTAGTTTCGAGATATCTATGAAAATTATAACTACAGAGGCACTATCAAGATGCCCGATCGCAATTGTTAACTCTAGGAATGTTCTCAGAGTACTCACGGGTCCTAAGGCTCTAATTTGTATCTGCTGGAAAAGATCCCTCGTATGTACATAAGTCTTAATGAGCCCAGATACCGTCTTGATTATTTCACTTAACAACAGGTGAGTGAATAAAACTGTTGACATTGTTGTTTAGCAGCAATTGTTGTTATTTGTCTCTTGTTTGACAATTCCATTTAATCATATGACTTTAGAATTGGAAAGAAGGTAGCATAAATATAGTATTTTCATGGCATACGTGATCGAAGGAGGGTTCGGGATGCTTTAAAATGACACGGGTTTGACGACTTTCGATTAAGACAGAGTCCATCTTCTGAATAAGAAAATCTATCAATGGAAGTAAACTACAAAGTTCTTATAGTATAGTATAGTTCCCTTACAAGTTAACATCTGGGAGATATACAAAACCTCGAACTATTCCACTAAACTACTCGCAAGACAGGAACGTCGAAAAAACCCCGAAAAATCCAGTCTAAGTGCAACTGAACTCACGGGCGATACGTATTATTCTGCAAGTGGATTATGACTGAATAAGGTTTTTTGATCCTATCTTTCATGTGTAAAACCAAAACTTATTAGCATCAATTCACAGCTTCACGGTTGACATCTAACTATCTATATTAATAGAGTTTCTTAGGTCACTGAAAAGCTACGAAATTCCGTATAGACGCTATAGAAGAAAACAAAACGGAAACCGGAAGCTCAGCACTTCAGGTATTATATAGACTTTGTTTAAGGAATCGAGGGAATTGGACGAAACCGCAAGTTTTGTTTTCTGTGTGGACAGCTGGTTGAATCCTGTCTGTTAGAATCTTCTCCTTCACTTTTATCAGGAAGAGTGGAAGAACGGGAAGCTGGTGACGTGGACGCTACTGGTTTAACGCCGGTATGTGGAAATGAACCCAAGTGGCCTGCACATCGTGGACCTGTGAAGGCTCCAGGCAGTCGGCAGAAAAATTCACTGCGGAAGAAGGTGAAGAACCTGGCAAAGAGAACATGCGGTGGGCAACGCTTTATTGAACTCCGGACCAGGGTCTACATCCATGCATCCCGCGGGGATTAGAACCGGTGTGTCGGGAGGGGGTAAAATCACCGAGAGAAATCTTAACGAAGCTGGTTACCCCCATACGAATACGGACACAAGGGCGGGAAGGAAGTGGAAGTATGCGCAAGCTGCAGACCCATTTCTGATCGCTTTTTAAAAACTCATCTAGACCCGCGATGCAATACTTTATAGCAGTCCCGTGGGGAGATTGGAATGAGATGGAGGTGGTTTTAGTGAGTAAGAGGTAATTGCATGTTAGATGCCAGTAGTAGGAAAATAAAAAGTGAAGACGACTTTGCGGTTTCGTACCAGGGCAGCTGATGCCTCGCCTCTGCCCTGGAAGCAATGTGACCGAAGCCTGTGTCCTGATACGAAACCATAAAGACGTCTTCGCTTATTATTTTTTGAAGCTTGGGTGCCAAACTCAAAATGAGGAGTCCGTGGACTAAAAAAAGAGGAAGCTGCTGCTCATTTAGTCCGGTCCGAAATCAAGTGGATGCGGACTGAGGATTCCTCAATCCTTGAACAAATTATTTCATTAGTAGATTTTTAACCTTTTCATCTTCAACGATGAAAAAAAAACAGACGAACAGAAACAGGACGATTTTAATAAGGTTTTATTTTACACAAAGCCTTTAAAAAGCGGGAAAAAGAGTTTGATCGAAATTTGATTTAATAAGGATAAGATTGAAAAAATTAAGGAAATCGTGCTCGAAAATTGTCGTGTTGGCTCTGGCTCTCAACATCTCTTATGAGTTGATTTCATGCCTTATGATTGATGTTTCGGGTATTAAGCGTCTCGTCGCTAGGACCGCACAAGCAGATCTGCCCTTTTTGCAGAAAAATGTCGAAAAGAAGTCACAAAAGAGATGCTTGCCAACGTAACTAATAACCGTACATTCATTAAAAGACACTATTACTGGTGACGAAATGTGGGTTAATGAAACCAACGTCAAAACCGCCCAATAATCCAGCGAAAGAGACACCAAAAATTAGTCGAAACCAAAAAAAAGAAAAATTCGCTTAAGACCCTCCTGGCCGAGACCTTTAAAAATGGTATACAAATTTGTATTCATATGTTGTGGGAGGGGGGGAGGGGGAAGGGGTGGCCAGCGGATGATCAGATTGTATAAAAGGATTAATTTGGTCGGGGCAGAGCCTTGATCCGAGGGAATTATATTTCGCCCAGTAGTCGATCCTTCTCAGCACCAAACCACAAAGCTATTAGAGTCTTCTATAAAAGATTGCAGGAGTTAGAAAGGGATTCCAAGGATAAGCCGAAACCTGCAGCCCAATAGTGGCGTAGACGACCCAAGTGACACCTAATCATACTGTCGTCGAATTACGGTCAAATAGCAAAGTACGGGAAAAAGATGGGTTTCCTCTTTCTACAGGCAGCTCCGGAAATCGAAGTTAAAAGTTCAAATGGAGGAAAGCATTTGGCCCAAATGCCCACGTCGGCCAGGTAGCGAAACACAATGAGAACGAAAGCAGAAGGTGTTGGCGGCTGGGAAAATTCAGATTAATAGTTTGCCGTTTAAGATACATAAATCTCACTAAACCACCATATTACTAAAGAGCATAATAAAAACCCCCAAATGCATGTTTTGCTAGGGAAAGGAAAGACTAGACAACAGGCATATTGCCGGAAGTCTTAAATTTCCAGAATTTGAGGAGGTAAGCAATGAAAAAATGAAGTTTATTTAAATAAACCTCAATCATTGCAAGGCGGATCTGGATTTACTTGAGCAGATCAGTTACGCATCCCAAATGAAAATTGAAATTATAAATGAACCCTACAGAAACCCTGTCCGTGACGTAAAAGTCCCACATTCGACGGATGGAATGGCGATATGGTCATGTGGTCACCAAATTATGCAATATACCAGGAGTCAGTCGGCCAGTGGCTACGTCCCGCCTAGTCTCACATGGACTGAATTTGAAAACATCCTAGGCAATCTTGTTCTCACCAAAGCATGTGACACGTCTATGTTTAGAAGACCCACATTCTGCAGTGGAAGAATCAGCTGCTGGTGGAATGGTGAGCTATACAGGCTTCGTTCACCTTGCCACCGAATCAGACGAATCACTTAGAGGGTAATAGGTGGAACCCAAACCTGTAAAAACCTCAAGCTGACCATCCAGCGGAGCGAGAGGGAAAGTTTTAAGGAGTTTACTCGTAGTTGGATATGAACCCGTGTTAGAGTGCCTTTAGAATTGTGATGGGATAACTTAGAAATCGACCACTACTACTCTCTTGTTGAAAATCATCAGAAAAAATTGGTACTGACACCTTTCTCATCATCAACAGCGCAACAACCGGTATCCGGTCTAGGCCTGCCTAAATGAGGAACTCCAGACATCCCGGTTTTGCGCCGAGGTCCACCAATTCGATATCCCTAAAAGCTTTCTGGCGTCCTGACCTACGCCAGTGCTCCATCTTAGGCAGGGTCTGCCTCGTCTTCTTTTTCTACCATAGATATTGCTCTTATAGACTTTCCGGGCGGGATCATCCTCTTCCATACGGAATAAGTGGCCCGCCCACTGTAACCTATTGAGCCGGATTTTAGCCACAACCGATATAGATTTCGTCGTTATGTAGGCTACGGAATCGTCCATCCTCATGTAGGGGGCCAAAAATTCTTCGGAGGATTCTTCTCTCGAACGCGGCCAAGAGTTCGCAATTTTTCTTGCTACGAACCCAAGTTTCCGAGGAATACATGAGGACTGGCAAGATCATAGTCTTGTACAGTAAGAGCTTTGACCCTTTGGTGAGACGTTTCGAGCGGAACAGTTTTTGTTTTCTGAAATAGGCTCTGTTGGCTGACAATAACCGTGTGCGGATTTCACTATCGTAGCTGTTATCGGTTATGATTTTCGACCCTAGATAGGAGAAATTGTCAACGGTCTCAAAGTTGTATTCTCCTATCTTTATTCTTCCCGTTTGACCAGTGCGATTTCATGTTGTTGGTTGGTTGGTTTTCGGTGCTAACGTTGCCACCATATATTTTGTCTTGCCTTCATTGATGTGCAGCCCAAGATCTCGCGCCGCCTGCTCGATCTGGATAAAGGCAGTTTGTACGTCTCGGGTGGTTCTTTCCATTATGTCGATATCGTTAGCATAGGCCAGTAATTGGGTGGACGTAAAGAGGATCGTACCTCTTGCATTTACCTTAGCACCACGGATCACTTTCTCCAGGGCCAGGTTAAAGAGGGCGCATAATAAGATCCTGCGCATAATAGTGATCCTGCTGCTTTTATCTGGCTTCGCATATTGGTTAGGGTCAGCCTAGTCAGCCTTATCAACTTCCTCCGGATAACGAATTCTCTCATGGCCGTGTACGGCTTTACCCTGGCTATGCTATTATAGGCGGCAGAGAGAAAATCTGATCTGTTGCTGATTTGCCTGGAATGAAGCCTCTTTGGTATGGGTCAATGATTTTCTGGGCATATGGGGCTATCCGGCCTAGCAAGGTAGCGGAGAATATCTTATAGATGGTACTCAGCAACGTGATACCTCTATAATTGCTGCACTGTGTGATATGTCCCATTTTGTGTATGAGATAGATAATGCCTCGTTTCCAATCGTCAGGTATTGATTCGCTGTCCCATACCTTGAGCACAAGTTGATGAACCACTTGGTGTAACTGGTCACCTCCATATTTAACCAATCTGGCTGTAATTCCATTGGCTCCTGGCGACTTATGATTTTTAAGCCGATAAATTGCACGGACTGTTTCTCCCATACTTGGTAGTGGCAGTATTTGTCCGTCGTCTTCAGTTGGCGGGACCTCCAACTCGCCGATATTCTGGTTGTTCAGTAGCTCATCAAAGTACTCAACCCATCGCTCCAATATGCCCATTTTGTTGGAAATCAGATTTTCCTCTTTGTCTCGGCAGGATGAGCATCGAGGTGTGTAAGGCTTTATCCTGCTGACTTGTTGGTAAAACTTGCGCGCATGGTGCGGTTGCCCCCTGTATTTTTCCAGTTCAAAGATTTGTTGGTTCTCTCAGGCTTCTTTTTTCCGTCTGTGAAGTCGCTTCTCCGCTCGACGGAGTTCGTGATAAGTCTCTGTGCGTGTCGGCGTTCTTTGAGAATGCAACATTACTCGGTATGCAGCATTCTTCCGTTCCGTAGCTAGCTTACATTCATCGTCAAACCAGCCTTTTCGACTTTTTTTGCGGCTGCGGCCAAGTATTATATATTTGTGGCCGTATCAATGATAACGTTCTTCAGCACGTGGTCAATTTGGTTGAAAGTGGTCCCATCTGGGGAGGCCTGGGCCGCTTTCCGCGCAAACCAGATACTTCCAACAACCAGTTCTTCTGATCCTGCTAACTGAATAATCCGCGGTCCGTTATCATTGGCATACTGGCTCCCTACTTACTTGACTGTTGAAATCTCCGAGTGTGATTTTGATATCATGCTTGGGACAGGCTTCGAGGGTCCGCTCAACTACCTCGTAAAAGGTATCCTTCTCCGACTTTGCCTCGCAAACGCAGAGTGCATAGCCTTTCGCTTATATTTTCAAAGCCGATAACAGTAGGTTTCATTTTTTGGCTGACTAAGAAACCTACTCCGAGCACATGGTTTCCTGGATGGCCGCTATAATATATGGTGTAGCGGCTCTTCTCCATGAAACCGGTCCTTGTCCATCGCATCTCTTGCGCCGCTGTTACATCAGCCTTATATTGGGACAGGGTATTGGCTAGCTGCTCAGCAGCATTCGGTCTGTACAGGGACCGCACGCTATCTTGACTATCTAGCTGGACAGTGTAGCCCCACCCCCCTCTCTTCCTGAGGTCCTCAGATATCCCACACTGTCTCTGCCTTTTTCTTCAGAAGAACTGACTGCCGTTCAAGCCTCTGCCCTTGGTGCTGCCAATATCATTTATCAATGTGTACGCTGGTTGGCCCCTGAGACCCTCTCGGCTTTGCTACAGGGGTTTAGTCTCATTTGGTGCAATTTGATCCCACCGGAGGATTGGTCCATTATTTGGGTACTACCCATCCCTAAAGCTCTTAAGGATCCTGAACTTTTGACGAGTTACCGCCCTATCACCCTCATTAATGTGTTTGCCAAACTATTAAATTCGATGATCAAGCTTCGCATCAACAATTAAATTGATGAATAAAAAGTCCTGCCGGCCAATTGTTACGCCTACTCTGCAAGCAAAACTAATTCTGTTTGGATTAATGACGTTCTGTTTTACATCTCGATAGCTAAACAGAGAGGTCGGCAGATTCTGGCTGTGGTGCTGGATGTGAAGAATGCAGACGAGAAGGTGGATCTTGCGACCCTGTGTGACACAATGTCACGTTTTCGTTTTTCTGCGGAAATTGTTTAATGGGTGTCTAGGAAAATGTCCAATCGTCGCCTTCAAATAGGGCTGGACAGCGTTCAAGCTGGCAACGATATCCCCAAGGGGCAATCGGTGACAATAGGAACTCGGCCTCAAAATGTCTGCAAAGAGAGGTTAATCTCTTTGTTGATGAATCCCGTAGATTGGGCCTGCCAATAAACATAACCAAATCCCAATTTGTATCCTTTAAGCGAAACAGGGTCATACTCCTGCTCATTAAAGTTAATAATCACACGCTTGCTCATGTCAAGTCCATCACCTTGTTAGGCAGGGATATAACGAGGACTTGTTCGGTCAGATATAATTTGAACTCTATTATCCCGAAAACCTTAAAGGCCGGCAGGCTGATTGATTTCGCAACTGGTTTCTCTTGGGGCCTCACACCCCAGAAGGTCATCAATTTCTATAGATCGGTGGCAAGACCTATCTTAGAGTATGCAGCTACGTCCACTATAATCCGCCCAGATATTTCAAAAATAAGCTTCATTCTATATCTAATTGTATTCTGAGAAGATGCCTGGGGTTGGGCACAACCACCTCCTTGCACCAGCTTTGACCAAGGAGTCGCCGCTCAGAAGGTCCCCCTTGGCAACCAAAGAACTTCTCAAGCTAAAGGAAGGGAACCCTAAAGAGATCAATGGGTCTTTCCGGAGCATGTAGTTTCCAAAGAAGTTCCTGTGATTTCATATAAGGTTCAGGTCATCTTGTCTTATGATATGGAAGGAACCTGTGAAAGGCCCACGTGGCGGCTGCTTGTGTAGGTTGTCCGATGACCTTAAATCTAGAGGTTTTTAGGTCCTGATCTCTTAATAAAGTCTTAGGGTTTGGAAACATAGTTTTGGGCAAATGTAGCACTTGTAAAGTTAGGGAAACTAATGAACACATAAGCTTCTGGTATAAGGATTATACCATGTTTCGGGTAAAATATCGATGATGTAACATTTTTTTTAGCCTTCAGTAAATCCTGTTGAGTAGGGATCCATGCATGACTGATGACATTTTATATTTTTTATTGAAGCTAGAGTCAGGTTATGATATTTTTTCTTTTGTCCCGTGGCTCGGCATTTCCTGCAACATCCTTGCTGGTCCTTGGCTTTGATATATTTATGTCCCTCTGCGCTTCAGTGGTGAGTAGAGTCGTGGGTAACTTCCTTATGCACACTTTGTTGAATAAAGTTATATTATCGAGCAGCCTCCTTGCGTTTGTGCGTCAAGTTTTACTGGCCTTCTGATCTATTCTGGGCCTTTACAAATGGAGATTAAATGTCATCATTTTAACCTCATAAATGCAACAATGACTAAACACTCATAATTTTAAAGCATTATTGACTAAAATTGGAATACATCCTGTGTTCCTTATCTCACCGGCTGTACACTAAAACCTAAAATGAATCTTGGTCATTCATTCAACTGGATAAAGACTAAAACTGTTAACTTGCACCTTGAATTATTCTTATGAACTTTACGACCCCATTAACAATTAAAAGCTCATAATCCCAAAACATTAACGATTAATATTGACAAGCTTGCAACACGTGTCCAGTCTGTTCGGGCAGGCTCTGGCACTCATGTGTTTGCAAGTATATCGGCTAATCAAAAAAGAACATAGGCTAAGTGCCTGCCATCAGGCCTGTTGGTGTACTTCCTAGGTAGTACTAGGTTCTGTTTGGACTATTAGCCTGCCGGGACCAAAGGAACAAACAAAAGCAAACAACAACAACAAAAACAAGGTTTTGTGTCAAACAAAATTTTATTCAAATCGGTTTACTGTCTGTCTGTCTGCGTGTCCGCCCATCTGTCTATCACACCCACTTTTTCAGAAATGGTTGCTTCTGTTGAGGTGAAATCTGTTGGGAACTGTAATCCCCTTATGTTGAATTTAAGAAGAGTTCACATACAAGTAGAAGGGGGTTTAACATAATATAGTCACGTAGGTATCAAATCAGTTCTGACGTTTGATACAAAACGAGGATGTATGGGGGCTGGAAAACTATCATTTTTTTCACGGACTCATTCTCAGAAACCACCCAACCCAAAAATCTGGAAAAAATCGCAGGCTACTTTCCACACCGATACCTGTATAAATAGCAATGACAGTGAAAATACCTAGTCTTCCTTGCGTTCCATGGAATTAGTCAAACCAAATCTTTAGTCAGAACAGAATTCGACTCAAAATTCAATGGGCGCTGGCATTTCCTCTACACATCTTGTAACATCATTTCACCAACAACCCCTGCATGCCTATGCCCTTAAATATATTACAGAAGGTTATGTGAGAATGAAAATGAAAAAATGAAATTTCCCGCTAGTACTCATTATCTAATTTTATCCTCCTTTTTCCACTTAACAATCTATAATTCTGATCTTGTTAACAAATAAATTTAATTGAGTTTCACTTTCATCTTTTTGGTATTCTTGGCATGTAAACTAGAAATACTCAGTTCTGAAAGTGGATACCGATGTACATATGTATCTTTTGGTAGACAAATTCTTTCGCGTCTCTTTAACTATTTATAATTTAAGATAGATCTTAGGGGATAGCATGCAATGAACTAAGGAGTATTGTCGCATTCATTTCCCGTACCAATGGCCCTATGTAACCTAGCTGAGGAATTTTCTGGGTGCAGCACGAATTAATTAAATGTTTCTTCATATCTGCATATTCTTAAGATACTAACACCGTTTCGTCCAAGATATGTGTACACATGGACAGGTACCAAAAATGATTTGTTCTATTTCAAGTATAGAGTGCAGAAAACTGGCTTTAGCTTCGGAATCCACGCTGTAACGAGATCAATGGACTTTCATTGAATTTTCCGAATTCCTCGCTAGTAAAAAACATAAAATGTTGCTATGAACGGTCCCAAAGGAGATCTTTTAAGATGGATGCTGAGAATTAGCAATTAGTAGTACTACAGATTTTTATGAAAGGTTCGAACACGTTTGAAATGCACAACTGCATATCTTCAAAGCTTATACCATTTTTGTATTGGGATGCAACCCTCCATGCAAGTATTCACTTTCTTTTAACTCAATTTAGACATTTGTAAATAAATAAATTGAGCGTTACGATGTGGCCGTACAAACGCCCTCCTCATGACGTTAGCGTAATTGAAAGAAATTTCTTAACGAAGTTACTTTAATGGTCATTTGCCGTAAACGCTTTGTTATGACAATTTGATTGCAGGAAATAATCATTTAGTGTCACTATTATTTGTGGAATGTTGATGCAAATAGTTCTTCATGACTTACATTTAATTCTACATATTGTTGGATACATACATGTTCATATATGCATGCGTAGATGCATATAGTATTTCAGGACATCTGTGGGCTAATAATGGAATAAATCCGAAGTATCGATGGGTGCATATGAGTATGTCCCGTGAAAATGCAAAAGGCGATCAAAGCGAGCAGAGTAAAAAGGGCGTCAAGTGTAATCCGAGGAAGGTCTGTACTATAGACCTGAACGCACCATACTTTGTGGAATTCGAAAAGACGAAGAACTTGATAGGCCACAAAACCTTATTTGGATGCGCAATTTTTCGCCTGACACATGGTCCAATTAACTTTTACTTTGGCATTGCAAAACATTCTTGGAATTGAAGGGAAGCTGACGAGGATTCACGCCACCGTTTGCATCTGCCTCTCCACAATATTAACTCAACTTCGCAGCAGGTGTCTGTCAGCACTAAATGACAACGTGAAGTTGCCACTTCTCCCGAATCGAAGCCAAGCTCACACATTCAGGGCGATCGAAACTGCAGAAGAGAAAGCTAACGAAGAACACAAGCGAGTGACTGAAGAAAAATTCAATGAATGGCTGACAGGTAAAGCCGAACCACACGAACTGAATAGGCAAAATACCAAACACAACAAACGGCACCGAAGAAAGAAGAATCTTCTTTTACACAAAACCTTATTAGATTCGAGTCCATGTCTGTTTGTCCGTTCTTTTTTTTTTATGGATGGAGGTGGAAATCTTGCAAAGACAATGCCGCGCCAGGTTGCAGCAGTGTGTGGGATTCTCACCGACTAAAACCATCCCCCCTTTCTCTTTCTTTCCTTCCTCCTGGAACCGCCGGGGTGGACTGTGCTTTAAGCGACCAAATCTTCCGTTCTTCGCGTCCTCCTAGCGCGCTCTGCTTTTCCAAGTTCCTCCTGTATACTTTTGATTCCGGAGTTTACCGCACAACAGTTTCTCTCCGACTTCGGCATTTCCCTGACCACAGTAGATCTACTATAGGCAGTACCCTTACAAAAATGACCCCACTTGCAAATGTGCTTGCAGAAGCTTATCTGCACACATCAGAGACGCTAAACAAGGAAAAGGCATAATCTTCGTCAAATCGTATTGGTAAGAGAGAGATCGGTGAGCTTCTGCTATTCTGGTACTACGGCGTGCTCACCCATATAGCAAAAAGTTGTTTCACGTATTCACTTATACATAAGCAAAAACTTGCCAATCTCACCAATACATTGGCAAGTCCGGGCGGTATGTCAAACACAGCTGATCGGGTTTTCGGTACATCTCCCTCATGCTCAAGGGCAAAACAATTTGAAATCGTGTGTACTCGCACTGATTCCCCCCCTTGAGGGGCAAGGGGGAGTGAGGTAGCTGTCTAGTATCTAACTGTGTCCCCGACGATGCTCTGCGGGCTTAGGTTGATTTTCAGGGAGTCTTCCGGGCTCCTCTTCTCTGAGTGTGGACAATGCAACATAATATGCTCCGGGTCCTCAGGTGTGCAACCACATATAGGATAAAAGGGAGAATCATCCAGCCTGAATTGGTGCAGATACTTCCTGGAACCACCATGACTTGGTCAGATGGTAGTTCATCTCGCCATGTCGTCGCTGGATAGACTCCTCAATACGGCAAATCAAAGTGTGGGTCCAGCGACCCCTCTGCGACTCATCCCACTGTTGCTGCCACTTTTCTAGCGATTCTCGCCTTGCTGCCTTTCGGTATTCTGCATCCTTTTCAGGGTGAATTCGTTTTCCTTTTCTCGTACAGGCAATGTGTCTCACTTGCCATAATGTCTATAGGAATCATTCCCGAAATAATACACGCTGTTGCCTGATATTGTTCTGAAGACGCTGCACACCCTTAGGGCCACTAAACGGTAAGTCATATTTACCCTCCCCTGATTACCCTCACACGCTAGTACTTCCTTCCAAACTGGTGCCACGTATAATAGTGTGGAGCGAACCACTTCGGCCACAAGCAATCTGCGACTGCATCTTGGGCTTCCAATGTTAGGCATCATCCATGCTAATGATACGCTAGTATTTGCCAGTTTCTCACAGGCGTAGTCCAGGTGTCCCTTGAAATTGATTTTATCGTCAATCATCACCCCCAGTTATTTGATAATCGGTTTCGAAGTAATGATGTGACCAGTAACACGAATATTAACCGTATTCCTCTTCCTACGGTTGGTAATCAAGACTGCCTCTGTCTTTTATTCCGCAAGGTCACGTTGAACCATCTCCATCTTCGTTAGCATACGCTTCAACGTCTCCAGGTTATTTCACAACGACAACCACAGCTAGATCATCTGCGAAACCAATTATTGTGGCCTCCTTTGATACAGGAAAGACAAGGACCCCATTGTACATCACATTCCACAGAAGAGAACCCAACACTGAGCTCTGTGGTACTCCTGCGGTGTACTGCTTGGATCCCTCATCCGTGCCGTGCCAAAGTGTCCTCTCCGAGAGGTAACTTTCGAGGAGCTTAGTCAAATAACTAGGGACGCCCGTTTTAGTCAGCGAACTTTTATCCACTCGCAGCCAGCGGAATTGAACGCATTTTTGACCTCCAACATCACCACGCCCCAGCATTTATTAGACGACAACGCGTCTCGAGCCAGCTTCAAAACAAGGTCTACGGCGTCGATCGTTGAGTAGGCTTGTTGCAATCCAAATTGTCGCTCCGATAGTCCATCTTTATATTCACTTATAGGGAGCAGTCTATTGTAGATGGCCCTTTCGAGCATCTTTCCTGGGTGTTTACTCGGCTTCGGGAGCAACACCAGTTTTTGCCTCTTCCACTGATCGGGGACAACTCCTTCTACCATGCATGTTTCAAATACGCTGGGAAACCAGTTGGGTCTGGTCTTAACAGTGATTTTAAGAGGTCTATTGTGACCAGCATCCAGACCGGGCGCTTTGTTATAACCAATTCTCCGGCAAATTTGCCCAAGTTCCTCCTCAGTTACCGCAGGTATGGTGTAGACGTCCAATGGTTGCTTGTATTGTTTGTGCTCCCCTTTATTCGAGGAGAAGAGCGCCATTACGATATCGAGCAGAAGATGCGGACAGGTCAGTTGGGATATTCGCCCTCTCATCTTCTTCATAACCACCCCTGTATGCTGTTCCCCAGAGACTTTGGTTTGCCTCTGCGCAAAGTTCCTTGAAGCATTTTCGCTTGCTGTATAGTCCGTATAGCCTGCTTAGGCCTACCTCGAAGGTTAACATATACTTGCCGTTTATTGTCGAAATCTGGTCTTCCTCTAGATCGTTGGCAGATCCTTCTAGGTGGAAAACATGCATCCCGCAAGTCCGCGTCTTCATTCCACCAATAGTTTGAGCGCTTTTTTACGAGGATCCACCGCCTCGGAATAGCAGCGTCGCATGCTCTCGTTGTGCGTCCCATAATTTGCTTTTCTTCCCGCACCACCGGGATTGTGGTCTCCCAATACCATCTCTATGAATGCATCCTCTTGAAACTTTTTCACAGACCAATCCTGGTTGCCAGCCCCACGGGAACGCACATCGCCGCATGGCCCATATTCGAGCTGGAGGAAAATTGCCTGCTGGTCGTTATGAGTATAATGCTCACAGGCAAACCAATGCCATTCTTCTCGCCAATGAGGTACTTACACATATCAGATCGACTATTGAGCCCGACCCTGTTTCGCGAAAAGTGGGTGTTTTATACAAAACCTTAAAAGAGAACACCGCACGAGACTGCGCAGGACCATTTTCCTTCTCCTCCGCTTGCGCGTTTTTTCTCTTAGGTTGTTCACTTCCGCTAAGCGAAGTCCTCCGGAATAGAGTAAGTCCCGCAGTAACTACCGTGGCCGTACGGGTGCTGCCGTTTTAGTGTAGGAGCCCGGCAGCATAGTTCCTGCAGTTCGGGGCTCAATTCACTTTGGCCGGTGTTACAGCGGATGCCGTTCGTTTCAATTATTCGCTGGTTGGGCTGGACGAGGAGGGAGTTGAGCTTGTTTCCGACGTCCTCAAGGACTGCTCTTATAGGCAGTTAAAAGAAAAGCTCATAAAATGCCTGTCAGTGAGTGAGACGGCTAAAATTAACCACTTACTGACCGCGAACCAAGCCAGCTGCTGCGTGAAATGAAGCAATTGGGTGGTGACAAAGTCGGCCCCGAGCTGCTATAGTCTTTGTGTCTGCAGAGGCTTCCCGAAAGCCCGCAAGCCACCCTTTCATGCGAGGATTTGTGGTCTCTGGATTCGTTAGCCGTCATCGCGGACAAAGCCCCTGAGGTCCACGCGTGACCCATGGTTGGCGGGGTATCTCGCGACAACTCAAGCCAGATGGTTTAGCTGAAGTAGATGGTAGCAGCATTAACAGCCACCGTCTCTGAGTTGACAGAGGCCGTCGGTGCTTTGCGTCCAGGGAGTAGGACTAGATCAAGGTCTAGATCCACCTCCCGAAATGGGCGATCGATTAGTAAGTCGTCGGTATGGTACCATCGTAGGTTCGCTAAAAAAATTAAGAAATGTACCGGCTCCTGGAATTTTTCACCAAACAAATCAGACTTGCCGGGAATTCTAGCGACTCCTACCCTAAATGTAGAGCCACGTCTCCTCAAAATTTACGACCCCTTGAGTCAGCGCAACTACCTGAAGTTTCGGTTTTTCCCGTTTCCCGGCATCATAATTTAAAACCGCAATCTTTAAAACTTGCGGCAGCAAATTATTCATCGATCCGCACATATGGCTACAATCAGGTAGATTGGAGTTTAGGACTTCAACGAGCATTTTCTTGGCGCTTCATTATCGCGGACATCAGTATTCCCATTTGAGGCGCTGATTTCTTGTGTCACTATGAATTGCTGGTTGATATACATAATAGGTCCTCATTGACCCCACAACGTCCTTTAGGTAATCAGGAAAAATCTCATCCTGCTGACCGAGCACTCTTTCCATGCTGACGCACGTATTCGTGCATTTCTTCAAAAATAGCGCAATATCACTACCGAGCGTAGTCCATCTGAGCCCGTTAAGCATGGTGTTCAGCACCACATCAACACTGTTGGCTTTTTTTCTATAAGGTGCGTCCATTAGCACCGCAGAATCTCACAGTTGCCCGGAAAGAATTCTGATCTCGTCTTCCTCTGAATCCGAACATTGAGAACACCTTTTGTGTATTTTTCAACGTCTCCTTGAGCCCGGCCTAGTATTTAACGTTGAATAGTACAAATTTCTACAATCGCAGGTAAGATTCTTCAGCAACCTGATTACCCTTGAAGGCATCAAACCTAGCCCAGTCAAGGTACAAGCGATTTCGAGCTTCATGCTTCCGAAAACTGTTAAGGATCTGAGAAGGTTCTTGGGCATGTGAAACTTCTATCGTCGTTCCTTGCCCAAGGCCGCCCATCAATCATTAACGCCTTCTTGTTTTGCCGAAAACCAAAGCCTCCCGTCTGTTTTTGTGGTTCCTAGAGGCTGTCTAGGCACTTAGGACCACCAAGCAATAGCAGTGGATGCAACACTTCTGGCATTCCCTCAGCATGATGCAGCCCTAGTCGTATTCGTCGATACTTCAGATATTGCCGTAGGTGCTCCTCATCATCAAGTGAACCAAATTTGCCAGCTGTTGAGCTACTTTTCCAAAAAGCTGAATCCCGCTCAACGGAACTACAGCACCTATGATCGCAAGTTACTCGCCGCGTACCTTGCAATTAAATACTTCCGGTATTCCTTTGTAGGCAGGTCGTTCTTTTTTTGCCTTTCACTTTTGCTTTGAAACAAAAAGCCAACAAAGCGTCCCCTCGCCAACTTCAGCACTTGAGTTTATTAGCCAGTTCACTTCCGACATTCAACACCTGTCTGGAAAAGATAACGTGGCCGCTGATGTTTTGTCATGCGTTGCAGAGGTCAGATCCCTGTCACTGTCGATTTTCCGACAATTGCCGAGGCGCAAAAGGATGACGGAGTTCTTCAGAGCTTGAGGACCAACTCCATATACACATTTAGGGAGTTTCCCATCTTCGGTTCAACACCCAGTATACATTGCGAGACCTCAGACAAGGGGCTAAGGCTATTTAATAATAATAATAATCTTTGGCGCAACAATCCATATTGGATCAAGGCCTTGAAGTGTATTAGAGAACTTCATTCAGTGAGATTTGAACCATAATCTTTCGATACGATAGCCCAGCGCTTTAACCCCTTGAACTTCCCTGCTGAAACTTGAACGACGGAACGAAACATTCTAATGTAGGTGCCAGGGCACTCAAACATCGCTGGTAATGAGGAAACTGAAAGCCTGGCTCGCCAAGATTCAGAATCTACAATGGTGGATCCGGAACCAACTTTATGACTATATGACCATCTACTGTCAAGTCTACTCTGAAGAGTGTAATGACAAGGAATCACGCAGCCGAATGGAGGAATTTGAGCTTCTGCGGGCAGGTGAAATCATTTTTGTGAAGGAACCCGGGGCTACTAGAGCAGCATTTTTGTCCCTTAAGAAGTGGGAAATGAAAACCCTAGCAGAGATTTCAACGGGGCATTGCCCGTTGAGTTACCACATGAAAAAAATCGAAGTGGTGGTCTCGGCTATATGCATCCAATGCAGAAGAGACAGCACTGCACTTCGTATGCAGCTGCTTGGCCCCTTAGACCTCAGACGAAGATACCTTCCTAAGGTTTTCTTCAACGAAGAATCTGCCCATTCTCTGCCTCTCGAGAATGTTGTCAAATTAGCGTCAGCGAGAGGTCGATGAAGCAAAGGTCTGAGTGCTTGGAGTTGCGGCCCCCCCCCCCCCACTAAACTAAACTAACTAACTAGTCAGTGAGGTGGGAAGTTGCCTAATTTGAAGGCAAATTGATATTCTTTTTAGGCGGCATCCCGAATAATGATACCAAGGGATAACATGACAACGAGGTTTCGCTTCGATAAGAAGTTTGCAACGCGGTCGAGCAATAGGTAAAACTGGGAGAGCGTGGCATTGACATAGGGCTTGAACCAGCAACTGATTACTTGGCGGGTCCTTTATAGCAGAGGGAGCGGGCGCTGGAGTCATTGGGGGATACGAACCCAAGCGTTTAAACCTCATCAAGAACCTCCGGATCACAGTTGCAATACTCACTGGTCACTGTAGACTAAACTGTCACCTGGGTAAGCAAGGGATATCCACGGACACTGTCAGGCTCTGGGACAGTGTGCAAAGTTTTTCAGGCACCTGGGAGAATACTTCATACCAGATGCCAGGTTGAAACACTTGGAAGTAAGAACATAATGAAGTTTCTGTTGGTTGTAGGTTTAAACGACATACTATAGTTTATAGGTATACCATAACCAGTAAAGGACACAGCAGTTTTTTCAATATTTTTTAAATATTCCATGATATGGTTTTTTCCTAACGTAAATAGTATTCATATCCAATGGTTTCCTACTCTGCGAAAGATTATTTTTGTGCTTATTTCAACTATTCGCGATTATTTTATAAAAATAGAAATTATAAGTGATAACCCTTGGTTTCGGTTGTAGTGATTCATAACTTGTGATGAATCAATTAAAGCATTTTCGACAATTTTGTATAATGTGAGTTGACTTCTTTGCGATAATGGAATCCAAACTTAATAAATATCAAATGTAATGTAAAATATATATGTATTTATTGAATTATGCATAAATTTACGATTAACAATGATCGCTCTCACTTTCATATTGAGTTCTGTTCTTAAAAATAAACTGTCAGATACAAATCTCAACTAATTCCATTATAATTACTTTGACCTAAGATACTCTACCAATGAACCTTGTAAAGACGAAACGTTATTTATAATTCCAATTTGTATTCAAATGGCAAAGTCAGTAACCGACTTGCACAGTATATATATGTACATGAATGTATGGGCGTTAGTATACATGTGTAAAGAATTGTATGAAACATTTAATTGTTTTGATATTAAAAGTTGACTGAATATAGCTTCCAAGCTATCTTTAGGTTGTCATAAATCCACCTTGCTCATTCTTCACATGGCACTTGCCAATTTATTTGAAAAGAACAATAAGCAATCTAATGGGAAAGGTGTCGTCAACTTTTAATGGATGGTCTCCTTGCGAAGTTAAGCAATTCAAAATGAACAACAAATGATAAGTGCTATATCTACGACGGATATTCCACTATGCTTATTGTCTTTCTTTGTAGAATTTATAATAATCATCAACAGTGCATTGTTCAGTATCTTTTTTTTCAAAAATTTATGAGGTTCCCCATATTTATATTGCAGACATTCATACATACAAGGACATGATGGGGTAGAATTATTCGATGATAAAGACACTAAAAGTATTTTTAATCCATTATGATTGCGTCTTATCTTGAAAATTTTAATCTACAATTGTATCAAAGATTTGTTGAAGCAATAACAGCCTCGTTAAATGACAATACATTAACCCCAACTGAATTTATCTTAATTTTAGCTTGTTGTCTATGGAATTGCGCTTTCTTTAAATTTATTCCAGAACCTCAAAATGCCAAACAAAGTACTCTTATGTAAACAAAAGATTGAAGATATTTTTTCACCTAGAAAGGCTATGAAGTCTTGAGATATTATATTTGTTTCCATTCGAGATTATTCAGAAAACCACAACAATTTCGGGTTGTTGTTGTAGGTAGTCATCCAGTTGTTGAAATTAGGATTGCAAAGATCAAGCATTTCTGTAATATCTAACTAGAAATATTTACTGAACCCAGATTGCTTTCCGAGATAGATGGCGAGATATTCTAAACAAGAATTATATCAATCACAATCCATCTTTCATGTAAGCTCCACTATTCCACAAAAATATCTTTTATTTCCGATAATTTCAGATATTTTACTTGCAGAACTGGAAGCATATCAACGGACCTTCTTGAATCTGTTCTTAAATATAGCTCGATTAAATATTGTTTATAATCGAATCGTGCACTGTTCGTAAATTAAAATTTATATGTCAGTTGATTGGCAATTTATGCTTTTGATTCAAGATACTCGTGCGTAACTAAGATAAACATATTGAAGTTTATTGATATAATTTAAGGTGAATTGCATTGGAACTGTTTTAATATTTCAAGAAGAAAAGAGAATATTTCAAATTCGTTGTTAGCGAACAAATCTTTTTCTCCTGGATAAATACGTCTTGATTAAAAGTTATATCCTGATTTGAAATGTTAATGAACTAAACTAAGTCCTTGTTGGATAAGTCAATATTTGTAACACTTTCATTTTTACCTGGCATTTTAAAAGTAGTCAAAGTTTTATAATCTGTGCCATGGAAATCTATTTTAAATTCAGATACTTGTATTTTTACCTTTCCATGAATATTAGTAGATTCCCTACAAAATCTATTAGTTTCAATCGCTCATTTAAATTTGTGTAAATATAGTGTACATTTAACATGTTTTAAGTAGCGTCAAAACGTAATTAACTCTAAGATAAAAGCGAAAGATGAGACCTAAATCCTATTTTCTGCGTAACAAGATCACTTTCTAAGCAAAAATCGATCCCAAACGAGTAGTATGGGTCTTACAGTAACCAACAATGAAAGTTTGAGTAATACATGCTGATTAACTACTAACTCTCACCCTCAGCTTCGTGATGGTAGCCTTTGGTAATCGCAGACAGGAGAGGTTAAAGACGTCCTCCAAATTGAGTACTGTGCAACAGGTTGAAAAACTAGGGCCCTTATTTCAATAAAGTCTTTTTTCAGTGCTCCGACAGGAATTGTGGGATTGGTAGGAATCACCCCCTTTCCTCTCCCCTATGGTCAGGCTTACTCTTCCAAGGAAGCACATTACACGTAGAAACAATGACGTAACCCACTTGCTTTTTTTAAAATAAGAAGCTTGAACTGTCTTCAGAAAGAAAAAAATGTGTAGCAGGGGATAAAATAAGTTCGTTCAGATGTAGCCAACATTGAGATAACACACAGGACCGAAAAGATTTTTTGGAAGCAGACCCATCGACAGTGGTGGGAAGGACGACGGTGAGGCCCCGGGGCAGAAATAGAAAGACTAACAAAACTAAATGTACCATCAGATGCATTTTCAATGCAATGAAAAACTAGGCTCGCTGGGTGCCTCGACGACGGCTACCCGACTTTCTGCGCAGGCGTCGCTTCCTAATCGGCACAGACTCTGAGGTGTTGTTTCTCCCCGTAGCCCGTCTAAACACATTGATATCACATAACTTACACCTGAAACACCTTGAAGCAGTAGACCAAACTGGGAGAGCCTATCATTGACATATGGCTTGAACCAGAAACTGATTACTTGGATTTCTTAAAGCGGAGAGAGCAGGCAGGGTAAGCACACTAGGACAGTCCAGCGGAAATACACCATAGAAAAATGTGCCTCCTTCAACCCCCAAAGGAACTATAAGGGGCAGAACATTGCTAATTTGATCTCCAACCAAGCGGCGATCAAGGCACTTAGATCCAACCAGGTGAGCTCCAAACTGATATGAGGAACACGTTCGGCTCGCTAAATAAGGCGTGGGTAGTCTGGATTCCAGATCATGTTGGCTTAGAAGGCAGCGGACGAGCTTGCCCGGAAAGAAGCTGGGATGCTTCTACATGGATCAGAACCCTTTTGTAGAATTAGAAAAGGGTTCATGGCTACGGCATTGAAAAATGGAGAGGAATGGCTGAGGGAAGTATACGGGGCAAACCTACCAGGAATAGAGTAGTCTAGATTGCTCATGGGGATATATGAACCCAAGCGCTCAAGGGATTGTTTAAACCTCGCCAAAAAGAGTTTCCGGATCACAGTAATAATACTCACTGGTCATTTCCGACTAAACCTGGGAAAACTGGGGATATCTACGAAAGCTTCGTACATGTTCTGGAATGACCCGCCCACCGCAAACTGCTGAGCCGGATTTTATCCACAACCTGACGGTCATGGTATCTCATAGATTTTGTTGTTATGTAGGCTATGGAATCGTCCATTCTCATGTAGGGGGCCAAAGATTCTTCGGAGCATTCTTCTCTCGAACGCGGCCAAGAGTTCGCAGTTTTTTTGCTAAGAACCCAAGTCTTCGAGGAATACATAAGGACTGGCAAGATCATAGTCTTGTACAGTAAGAGCTTTGACCCTATGGTGAGACGTTTCGAGCGGAACAGCTTTTGTAAGCTGAAATAGGCTCTGTTGACTGCCATCAACCGTGCGCGGATTTCATCATCATAGCTGTTATTGGTTGTGATTTTCGACCTTAGATAGGAGAATTTTTCAACGGTCTCAAAGTTGTAGTCTCTTATCTTCATTGTTTTCGTTTGACCAGTGCGATTTGATGTTGTTGGTTGGTTGGTTTTTGGTGCTGACGTTGCCACCATATACTTCGTCTTGCCTTCATTAATGCGCAGCCCAAGATCTCGCGCCGCCTGGTCGATCTGGATGAAGGAAGACTGTACATCTCGGGTTGTTCTTCCCATGATGTCGATATCCTCAACGTAGGCCAGTAGTTGTGTGGACTTGAAGAGGATAGTGCCTCTCGCATTTATATCGGCATTGCAAATCAATTTCTCCAGGGCCAGGTTGAAGAGGACGCATGACAGGGCATCCCCTTGTGTTAGGCCGTTGTTGATATTGAATGGTCTCGAGAGTGATCCTGCTACTTTTATCTGGTCTCGCACATTGGTCAGAGTCAGCCTAGTCAGTCTTATCAATTTCGTCGGGATACCGAATTCTCTCATAGCCGTGTCCAGTTTTACATTCGCTATACTGTCATAGGCGGTTCTTACCAGGTTGTTCAATAAGTTTTGCGGTTCGATAACAAAAATCCAGTTTTATGGTTTGAAATAAACTTTATTATTCAGTATAGCCTCCGTGAATATCAATACACTTGTTCTAACCAGATTCCAATTTATGAATTCCATCACTGAAGTGAGAATCTGGAAGGGCTCAAAAATATGTTTCCGCAGCTGTTATGACCTCATAGTTTGATGAAAACCGCTTTCCACGTAAGTTTTTTTTTTGGTCTGAAAACAGATAGAAATTGCTAACAACCAAATCTGGTGAATACAGTGGATGCTCCACCAATTCGTACTTCAATTGATGAATTATAGCCATTGACAAAATGTTCTTGTGACATGGTGCACTGTCCTCTTGAAAAGGAATTTTTTTCTTCTGCAAACCTAATCTTTTTTCACGAATTCTTTCCTTCAACTTATCTGAAAGGTTACAATAATATTCAGAATTTATTGTTTTACCAGTTTGTAAGTAATCCACAAACAAACCTCCTTTCGCATCTCAAAAAACTGATGCTATCATCTTGTTGGCCGATTTCTGGATACAAACTCGTTTCGGAGCCAGAGAACCAGGTTCGCTCCACTCTTCGCTTCTTGTTTTGATTCAGGATCATGGTGATAGACCCAGGTCTCATCCATAGTAATGAATAGACCAACAAAATCCACTTTATTCTTTCGAAAATGTTCTAAATGTTGCTGAGAAAGTTGGCATTCGATTGTGTTTTTGGTCCATTGTTAGTGAATGCGGCACCCACTGTGCACACAGCTTTTTGAAACCCAATCCTTCAGTCAAAGTATTGCTTGCACTGCCCAATGAGATGCCTAGGGCTTCTACTAAATTTCTTTCAGTCACTCGATCGCTTTTAAAGCTTGTACGACCACGTTTTATTTCAGCAACCCTACTTTCTACTGTACTAATCGAAGGCGAAGAGTCCTTATATACTTTCAACACCCATTCATAAATTTCCTTTGCTTTTAAATCTCCCAAAAATAAAAATTCAATCACTGCACGATACTTGATTTTTTTCATTGTAAAAAAATACTGTGATCAGTCGATACTAAATGGCTTGTAAACAAAGAATGAATTGACAGATTGGAATGAAACTTCATATACCTTCATATAAAGGGTGTACCAACGTAACAAAAAAAATAGGCTAGTAGCAACGCTCTCTCTTATCGAACCGCAAAACTTATTGAACAGCTTAGTATTAAATTGGCTCTAACACATCCTGGAAAGGACTTCTTGGATTGGAAACACCACTCCCAAATGTATATCGATCTAGGAGGGCCCATTTCCAAGAGTTTTAAATAATCCGACGAATATAATCAATACATTAATCCCCTGAATCCCTTGTTGAAATGATACGTTTCGTGATATAGAGATGACCTGTTAAATTTTATCTAAACTAAAATTAAGTTTATCTAAATTTTACGCTAATAAAACAAACGTATTTAAGGTTTAACTAGACATCGATAAGTCTAAACATGCGTTATTTGGAATTATTAAATGCTCTAAAGACTATTGTAAGCTTTCTTATCATGTAAGGAACTATTAACGTAACTAATCCTGAACACACCTAACGAAAAATCTTCGCTTGAAAAATTATCTTCTTTCTTCATCGTCATTACATGTGGGTAGACAACCTATCTTCACTTATAATCATTGATAAGATTAAAAACAATGTCATTCGTTGTTTAACCGAAGTCTTGCCTTGTGCAGTGCCGCCTCTTAGTTCAGGTGGCAATAATTGCTACCTGTTTACAGCCTTCCGGAAAATATCAATGAAATCTGGAATTTCATAGTAAACACAGATTGAATGTAACACTGTTTACAAATTAGATGGCGGAAAGCAACAAAAAAAGATACTCTGTGCAAACTTTAGAATGTATACGTACAAGAGCGCACGTTTGCCTCACTAATCGCATATCTAGGAATTCTCTAACATCAACAAGATTCGTCTATCTTCGCAGACAATTTAGATGATGTCATCATGAATCCAATGGTCCCTGCTAGCTAACCTGGTGAATGTATAATAGATCTTATTCTTCGACGACGCCAAACACCCTGCGCTATGCTAATGAGCATGTCCAAGTATTTACCCGCAAGCGTGCAATCAATTTATTGCCAGTTTTATATAAAGTGCTTATCACGGCGGACTTTAGATTGAGTGGAATCAAGTGGAAAACATACCATGAGCCCATTGTGGAATGGGAAAAAGTTAGTACTCGTACTTGTACCGTATAATTGCGTTGTTTAATGTCTCTATTCATCAAGCAGGCTTGAGATAGGTTCACACTCTCTCCCCAGTCATCAGATTCGCTGAATTCACGTGATTGTCAAGGTGATCATCATTAGACCGTACGAGTGGTTCGAGGGGTTTAGATACTAGTGCCTGAGATACTGGCAACTTGCTATGTATTAACTATAAAACGTTCAGATATAAATGAAATTATGTGGTTTCAAGTTCCAAGGTATCCACATATTTCATCTAAAATAGCAAAAGAATTATAAAAGATAAATTTTTTTATAGTTCTGAGTACGTTCAACCACTTGATGTTAGCCAAGACCTAGTCCCTAGTCCGCTCGTACTTTAGCTTTTTTACTGAATCTCGTTAGCGTTTCAGACTGTATGTAGCCAGCTAGTTCTAGAGTTTATCTGTATCTGTTACTGTTTTTCGAAGTCCCATTTAGGAAAACCAGTTCTTTGCCGTTTCTTTAAAATTAATCGCCAATTTCTATATAATTTTATTCTCCTTTGCACGTTCTCCATCCCATTTGTCTACAAAGTATTCCAATTTTGAAAAAGTTGATTAAGAAAAACACGTATCTGCTGGTCTCTAGATATTCATAGATAATATACAAAAAAATTAATGAATATTGCATTTGAAAATCCATGGGAATCGGAGTTTCATTGAAACTTTGTTGCAAAATCAGGTTCTTTCCTCAATATAGAAAATTTATAATTAAATCTTATGTTTATATCCATATAAGGCGGTACTGATTGAAGTTAAGATATTTGCAAACTTGCGGCGCGTGGAATGTTGTCCTGCGCAATTTCTTGAAAGTAGAAGGGACGGGTTCATCCTAGACTCTTTAAGGAAAAATTATGTTTGGTATCACGTCTGCAATTAATGCGGTTTCGTATCAAGGGGTTATTGTCTTAAAGTTTGTTCTCCCACAAATATTTTTGAGTATGATCAATGATCCCTACATATGATGTGCCAATATCCCCTAAATGGGGCATAGCGTGCCATCTACACCGCCGCGCTATCGTTGCCGGTTGGGTGCTTCGGCTATCTCCAGCCTTTTCACGAGAAACCTATGCTCTGCAGCCCTTCTGTGAGACAAACCTTCGGGGTATTATTTAATACGTTCCAGGATAATTTTAGCTACCATTTTCGCGACGGCAAATATCTCTGCAATTATTGCACTCAAGACGGATGCCTTTCTTCAGAATCCTGAAGATCATCTCCTCTCCCACCCACTGGGAAAGATCTCGGATTCCAGTATTCACGGATGGAGAAGAAGAGAAGAAACGCTGCAGACACAGCACAAACAGCAAGGAATAGTTCTATCAAATCTTAACCCACCCTCAAGGTTAGTCAGCGATTCCTAACGAGTCACTTACAATACAGAGAGTATTTCTGACCACATATGTGGCAGGCATTATACCTGCGTCCTACCTTCGAAACAGTTCCTTGGTAAAGAGCGAGCGATATACCTCGGGCGGCCTGGTCTTCAGGTTAAAATTGCATAATTCGTCAAGTCCTCACACGACCTCCTCGTGGTGGCCGCTGGAAACCATCTTCGGATGGGCTAAGAGTATGTAGGGCTGGGCTGGGAGTAGGCTCATTCAACTGACGAGGATCTGCTTGTCTGCTGGTCATGTCTTAGGGGCAAGTAGATCTGCCGGGGAATAGACCGAAGCAACAACCCGGGGATGGTTCTCCCTGCACTGGAAAAGTTGCTAATAGGACCCCAAGCCAAGGTGGAACAGCACACGCCGGTCTTTGTTAAGGGAACTCTGAATATCTTGGGCACCTTCAGTTTCAAGTAAGACCCTTACACTGGTGGCCGGTCTAGTCAGGGACATTCTTCCCGGACTACCCGTGGGACCAAGACATGGACTCAATTTTAAAAATACAAAAAACGACGATAGAAGAAGAAGGGGTGATGCCAGGCGCATCATCGGAGGACGAGCTGCTGTCATCCAGCCAGGAGACAGTAGCCGTCGAGAGCAGTACACTACCTCGACGTCGGTTGATCCCTCAAAAGTGGAAACCAACAAGAACGTCAGTCGCCAGAAACCGACTAAGAAGCGAAGCTCAAGAGCCAGTATCAGAAGGCCACGCATTGTTTCTACTAAGAATAAGGAGGCCGGAACTGTCGACGGGCGGGATGAAAAAGACCTCGCTAAATACCAGGCGATTGTTGAGAAATACAATAACAAACGCCTGGCTTACGAGCAGAAGGCGAAGCCCAACGCTTTAAAACGCAATCGATCTCAAGACGAGGTCGAGCAAGATCACAAGCGGAGCAGAGTGGGCAAGAGCTCAAACGCTAAGCAAAATCCGAACAAAAGTGCACAGCAACAGTAAGCCGACGGGCCACAAACTGCTAAACCCTTCAGCGGCGTGGCCAAGAGGCACTTACGTGTGGCACTGGTGGATGGTAATTCTGCTAACGCAAACTAGTGCTGAAGTTGTGTACCCGTTTTGAGGCCAGGCTGTCGGGAATGGTCTTTGAGCATCTCCTGGACACCGAAATCAAACACGCGGGACTAATCTTCTGCTTTGATTCTTCTCAGGGTTCCATGTTATAGGTTGCGAGGACCAATTCTCTAGGAACTTTCTGAGTTCATGCCACGCTAAGATCAGCGACGCCTGGGAGGGTGTAAAACTCAATGTCATCCCTTACGATGAGATTCCCAAGAGACCGGTCGCTCGCATCTGGTTGCCGAAGAATCGCATGGATAAGGACAAGCTCGTCCAATTCGTGCGCCAGAATTCCTAAGGACGACTGGGTTGTTATCAAGGAGGAGGGACCCTAGACAAACAGCCATCCTTTTCTACTTCGTATAAACGAATAGTGCATGGAGGCACTGGAAACAGTCGACTATAAAGTGTGGTTCGGAGTCAGGAATGCAAAGGTAAAAGTATTTGACTCTACAAAACCGGACGACAACTTAGATCCAATCGATGCCGCCAACGAGCTGTTGGAAGAGATGACGATCGACGGTCGGACGGGGACTGACAAACCCCCCACGCAAGCAAATCATGCTGACGGTAACGCAGATTAATCTGCAGCACTTGAAGTGCGCCTCAGCTAGTCTGCTTGCCTTCCTCCTAGAGGAAGACATCGACATCGCACTAACACAAGAGCCCTGGGTCGGAGGCGACCGAACCGTCAAAATGCTCCAAAGCAAATATTATAATTTATTCTACAGCATAGGAGACGCTGATTAGGATAGACCTAGAGCATGTATTCGCGCGAGGAAGAGCCTTCACGCTTTTCCGTGTGCGGACTTGAGTTCCAGCGACCTAGTCATGGTCAAGCTGGAGCAGGCGGGGGCAGAGAACGTGTATATTTCCTAGGCTTACATGGCTTCCGACCGACCAGCTCCATCAGAAGAACTACAACATCTGACGAACACCATAGCAACAGAGAAGGCAAACATATTGATAAGCTGCGACGCCAATGCAAGGCATACGCTTTGGAACAGCTCGGAAATCAGCGACAAAGCTGAGCCATTGTTTGATTTTATTATTACTTCAAACCTATCGGTGTTTAACAGGGGTACACCAACCTTCCATTTCTCCAGCTCGGAGAACTGTGACGGTTGGGAGGAGGTCCTTGACATCACAAAAGTCACAAAAAGCGTGAAAAACGGGTTGATGGAGTTGGAGAAACTTTTGGATCTCGGAGGATGTGAAGAGCCACACGAAAAGCAGAAGCAACCGCTCTCCCTCGCTGAGAGTACTGTAACCGCCAAACGGATCGTATATAGTTTGCTACATAGCGAACTGGGGAAAAGCAAAAAGGAGAAGAGGCATATGACGGAGACTTCACCCAAGTAGTGTCTAGAACTCAAAAGAAGAAGGCGAAGAGGGACAAGTAGTAACAACACGCCACGTCGTTAGAAAAACCTCTGCCTAAAATTAAGGCAGGCACGAATGAAGTGGTACTCCATCAGGAAAAGGAAGGTGCACAGACGAAGAAAGGCTGGACCGCCAGCTCTGCTTATTAAGCCGACGGAAGACAAGACCTTTGCAGAAGTCCAAGCAAAATCCGTTATCTGGATTTGGATCAAGCTCGAAGATAGCGGAGCAGAAGTGCTTCTATTCGAAAAACGAAGGGTGGTGGAATCCTCGTCGAATTAAGCCCGAAGACAAGAGACAAAGGTATGTTCTATGAAGCGGTCAAGGGACAACTGAAAGAAACTAGAACCCACGGGCTCTTTGGAAATCTGTGATGTTGACTGTCTCACAGGAAATAACGAAGTAGATGAGGTCATCAAGATCGAATGTCCTGAGGTAATCAATGTCTCCATTGTTATCACCTCAGCGAATTTTTTAAGCCAAAAACTCACTGTGCTGGAAGTTCCTGAGTAGCATGCGAAGATATTTTTTTACGGCGATGAAATCTGAATTGGTTGGATACTATGTCGGATACGAATTTAGGCCGCCCCACTAGATGTTACAGATGTTTAGATTATGGGCACATGCCTATCGGCGTCCTGACAGGAGGTCAATATGTCGCAGATGCGGCCAAGTAGGTTATAAAGTGTGTATCTGCAACGAAAAGGAGAGGAAGGAGAAGATTCATGCGCAAGGCGGAAGGGTCGACTTTGTCTCGATTCGATGGTTAGGGGTATCTAGCAGTGTCTATCTAACACCGAATGAGACGATGCCGGACTTTCGACGCAGGCTTGATGCTCTGAAGGACGCTATCTTGGGCACGAAGAGGCGGATCCTGCTAGGGGGTGATTTCAATGCCAGGGCACTTGAATGGGACATGCCCCACTCCGACTCCAGAGAAAAATAAATTATCGAAATGGCGGCGAGAACGAGACTTGCATTTTTCAACAACGGATCCATCCCAAAATTCCGGTGCCCCAGCTGTGAAGGAAGCATTCCTCAAGTAACCTTTGCCTCGGAATTACTTTTGTCGCTACTTGATGGGTGGCAAGGTTTGGAAGACTTCTTGGCGAGCGACCATCAATACATCGCGTTTTAAGTGATTTCCTCAATCTCTTAGTATGCGCCACCGCACAGAAAGAGTATCGCTCTTTCTGTGCGTCCAACATCGCGAAAGTGAACACCATGAGATTTAAAATGCCTCTTGAAGCAAGTAGGGCCGCGTTGGAGGGCACTCCTGAGGGTGTTGGCGCTGTAGGTGACACTGTTGTAATTTCAGTTATGACCCTGGTAACGACAGTCTACAGAGCCCAGAAGGGCATTGAAAAGTGACAATCCTCCTATGTATTGGTAGGAAATTATCGAGCTCCGAAAAAATTGTCATAAATTCCGCCTCTTGACACAAGGTTTTACTGACCGGGAGAAGGCATGTACCACTATGACAGGGTACACATCAATCAAAAGGAGACTACGCAGCGCAATAAACAGAAGCAAAAGCTTGCTGCTCGCAAGACCTGTCCCATGAGTTGAATGGGGACCCGCGGGGACTCAGTTACAAGATGATAATCCAAAAAGTTTGTGATCTGCGGAACCCCTCTTCACTTTAGGTCGAACAGATGGACCGTATTGTTCAGGCACTATTCCCCCCACATCCCATACAGGTTGACAGCAGCGTGGATGCCGCCGAGGACTGCCCACTTTTCTTTATAAAAGAGTTGGTAGAGCCAGTCCTCTCTATGTGAAACAAGAAGGCACCAGGACCCGATGGTGTCCCAGCAGAAGTTTAGAAACTGGTACTCTAACATCGGCCAGACCTGCTTTCATTTGGTTCATTCAACATTTCTCGATGTAAGCTGCGAGGCTTGCGTTGAGCAACAAAGGGAAAGGCAATTTTGAGCTGCCGTTCATATACCGACTACTTTGTATACTGGACACGGCGGGAAAGTGCTCGTAAAGTTCATCACAAATAGACTCGCAGAAGTGAAACGTGCTGGCGGAGACTAATCCCCAAAGCAGTTTGGTTTTAGAGCACGGAGATCCACAGTGTATGCACAGTGTATGGTGGAGATCACGTCGTGGTTAACGCAAGAATTCATATCAGGACCGAGCCTCTGTAACGCTGAGATAGTGTGTTATGACCCGACATGCCAAAAAAGTTGTACTTGGTTGGTTATGCAGTTGCGACAATTGCCTCCGGACGCGCTACCGAACAGGCGCAACACAGACTTAGCATATTGATGCGATGGGTAAGCGGATGGATTACTGATTATGGTTTCAACCGTACACTGCAAAAAAACCGAAGTAGTTATACCGAATAAAAAGAGAATCCTGATTAAAAGAAAGACTATGCGTCCTTTGGTATCGTCGAACCGATAATCGAGTCAAAACCAACGATTAAATACCTTGGGCCATCGCTCAATTCAAAGATGAGCTTTTTCAAGCAAATAAAGTCAGCAGTGGACAAGGTTGCAGCTGGAGTTTTGGCCTTAAGGCGGCTAATGGCAAATACGTCTGCAAGCGAGGCCTTCTAATGAGTATAACGCAGGCTGTTCTGCTCTGCGAACCGGAGGTATGGGCTGATGCCCTTGGTTTACCTCCTTGCCCTCGTAAACGCCTTGCCCAAAGCAAAGACGGGAAAATTTTGCGACTGGGTTTGATCATCGCATTTTCTCTGAACCGGCTATGATGATGGTCGCGGGAGTGATCCCCGTTACCCTCCTTGCTAAGGAACATAAAGCCATCTACAGTTGCAAGGGAGAATACTGCCCGTGAAGACCGGCAGCGCACACCAATTGAGTGGCAACTCTCTAGGAAAATGAGTCAAGAGGCAGATGGATTGTGCGGTTTATCGCCGATTTAGATCCGTGGTTAAATCGAAAGCATAGTGAGATTGATTATTCCCTCACCCAACTTCTAAGTGGACATTGAGGTTTTCAGTCTTACTTGCACAGGATTGGGAATGCACGATCCCTAGATTACGTGTTCTGCAGTGAAGTGGTGGACGAAGCTAGTTACATCTTTTTCTTCTGTGGAAGCTGGGATGGGTTTCGTCCACTATTTTATGCAGACACAGAGATCTCTCCAGACAAGGTTGCCAGAGAGATGCTGAGAAGCGCTGGCAGCTGGACACGAGTGGCACATTGCATTCGGGTTCTTCTTGTTGCAAAGAAGATTGAGCTCGTTCGGTGAAGGGACCGGATGGCAGTTCCTTAGACTAAAAATTTTTCCTTCCTGTTGCCGAAGGAATTCCCTGACTCCTCCTTAAAGTAAGGGAGCAGGAGGAGTTGCCCGAAGAACCATATCAAACAGTTCCAGGCTAGTCTTCTGATTACTGAAAGGAGTTGGAGGTCCGATGGGTAAGTTGGTGATTCGATGGGTTATTTGGTAGTCCGACGGCGTTCCGTGGCGGGAGGTCAACACTCTGTGTGTAAACGCGTTCCTTACCCTACCCCCAAAAAAAAATATTAGTTTCCTTGGTCTCTGCAGGATAATCAGTACATCTTTATACTTATAATGAGCAGGAGTGGTCTTCCAAGCTGTCTTTTATATATTTTTTTTGTTTTTTGTATTTTTACAGTTGGCAGATCGATTTCTTTCTCCAGTTGTTCAACGGTTTTGATTGGATCATGTATCCAACCGGTTTCTCGAATATGCGTATGCATTTTGAATGCTGTACACTTTGTTTTTACCATTACTGAGCATCTCCTCCGAAGCTACATTAAGAGTGTCCAAAACAAGAATATGGAAGCTCCGGATTTCTACTCTACAAGTGATAAGAAGTCACAGAGTTCGATTTCAGCCGCGGCTATAGGCTTTTTATCACTACAAAATGCGGAGGAGTCATCAAATGTATGTCTCTCCTCCGAAAACTCTATGGAAGGCATGCTCTCCACCTCAATGGAAAGCTTGCACTAATGCAGTCAGTCAGAAACAAGAGTACTTCAATTCTTCTGATGAAGGGAACTGGAAACCATACTACGGTCTGGTCTGGTTCGCTTGCGGTACTATTGCTTAAATTGTCCGCAAAGTGGAAGAGCAAAGCTTGACAGAAGCAAATTCGGCCACTAAGGGAGGGGAGGGACTACTGATGTAATCCTGTCTGTTAGAACCTTCTTCTTCGCTCCTTTCAGGAAAAGTGCAAACTTCTTCAGTGATGAGGATGTAGCTGACGTAATACCAGTATATGAAAATGGATCCAGGCATTGTGAACCAGGGAAGGTTACCAGCCGACGGCAGAAGAAGGGGAATGAAAACAAGGGGACCAAATGTGACAGTGCCTAGAGAAATTGGACGCAAGGAAGCGGATCCCTTAGCAAAAAACTCGGGTCTTTAACCCAAAAAGTTCCTGCTCAAGTGGTCCAGCCCGTCATCAAGTTGGTACGGACTCAAGGCTTCCTGTGTCCTCAACAAAAAAATCACTTCGGCCTAGTTTACGTCTGAACATATGACGAATTTCACTTTAGTATAATTCGCACGTATGTTGGGTTTGCGATTATATATAAATGGAGCGATTATCACTTGTCGCCACTTTTGATCACGCTACTCTCAGAGGTGAGGCAGCGTCTGAAGAGTTGCCTTTGGCCTGGACGAAGTCGTCAGTCAACTGTTTTTTACGATATATTTACTTTATTTATTGTTGAAAACAACATGTTGCTTGTCGTAAATAGCAACTTAATGATAAGTTTACTCAAAACCAATAAGTTGAGTTAATGAAAAAGATTTCATGCTTTTGTTGCCCCCATTGTGTGGCGATAATTGCACCTAAATATTTTCAAAAAAAGCAAAGCATGTGCACCTTTTTACGTAATTTCCAGTGCATTACTGACGTAATAAATCAATAAAAGATACAAACAAATAGGTTTTAACGTCTACACTCATTTTTCAGAAAAACACTTTTCATTCTTGAGTTACATTTATCAATATCAATGAATATTTTCGATTAATGCCATCAACAACGAACTCACTAAATAGCGAGTACTTACTAATCGCCACAAGTATTTTGCGACCTTCACACTGAAAAAGATGTAAACTTTTCGTACACTTGAGTTACGATGAATAAATCGATCTAAAACTTTTTATAAACACGAAACATTGTATGCGATTTGCGTTCGCATTGATATAAAAAACCAATAAACATTTCAGTAGGATGTTAATAATAATAAAAAGAGCAGAAAGTCATAGTCGACAATCCATACTATATCCGTACAGGAATTTGTTGTTAAATATTGAACAAAATGAAGTCAGTTTGTTATTTAAGTGCAAATGTTCAATAATCTTTCTAATTTACGGTCGGAAAATTGGACTGTCTCAAGTTATTTAGACTGATTGACTTAGAAGTATTGAAGTAATCGTAAAAAGTACACTTTATTTGCGTGGTCGTACCTTATAGGAAATATATTACCCTCGTATCAGCGAAAAAATTTAAAAAGAAAAATCATTCTTAAATAGGTTCACAACTACAAAACCTTAAATATAGTTTATTGGTTTTTGCAGAACATTCGATTTGGATAAGAATTTATATGCTCGTTAATTGGTTAAGCTAAGGTACTCTCAAGCGTCCATCGTAGTAATGTGACTTGAACCTGCATTACATAGAAGATTCGTTTCGTGGGGCATTGCCTGACTTTGTATGATAGAAGAAAATCATTGCACATGTTCGACCTTCTTCGGTCACTTACGCGAGTTAGTGCCGTGTATATGATGCTGTACATTGGTGTGCGGCCACGTGGTTGCGAGATATGACTGTCAGTACGTGATTTCTCAGCGACAAGCCCTTTGGCTCCAACAACACATTTTCCGGCTTTCAATTCACCAAATGACTTAAATACTCGGCTGAGTATGCACTTTTTGTACTTAAAACCGACATTTTTGTCGGTATCAAGTGAAAGACCCTAATCACAGAGCAATGTGGACTATTTTTTAATCTTTCCTAAATCCCTAGCTTCGATTCACACCTCTGTATGCTAATTCTTAGCTTCCAGGATGGGCAAACATTTAAGTAACCATTCAACAACCTTTACAGACATTCTTTTCCATAGTCCCCTGCAGACCTATTAAAACTTAATTACTGACATTCTCCCTAGACTCATTACTTCACTCTGCACCCCATACCAATATCTGTGGCCAGCATCAAGTAAAAGATACGAGATATTAGGGAACACTGTGATGAGCGGCTTGGATTCGTATTCTTTTTAGACGGCATCCTGAATTACTGATACCAAGGGATAACATGACAACAAGATCTCACTTTGATCGGAAGTTTCAAATGAGATCGTGCCATTGATATACAGCTTAGACCAGCAACTGATTATCTGGTGCACCGACAGATCTCTTACGGCAGAAGGATCAGGCGCTAGGGTAAGCATACTGGATTATTTCAGGCGAAAATATACGCCATAGACAGATGTACTTCCTTCAACCTCGAAAGGAAATATTCTAACCGACAGCCAAGCAGCTATTGGTCAATTCCAAACTGGCATGGGGAAGCTGTAACAAGCCGAACACGCTCGGATCACTCAATAAAGTCTGGAAACTCTGGGTTCCAGGCCACATTGGGTCCGAAGGCAATGAGCCAGCGGACGAGCTGGGCGAGTACATCGACGCCGCTATACAGGCCAGAGCCATTTTGTAGGGTCGGTTTATAGCTACGACATTGAAAAATGGGGGAATTTTACTGGGCGAACTTACCAGGAATGGAAAGTCCAGGGTGCTCATGGGGGGATGCGAACTCATGCGCTTGGAAAATTGTTTAAACCCCACCAGAAGAGGTCCCGGTTTATAGTAGGAATACTCACTGATCATTGCAGGCTTAACTATCATCTGGGAAAGCTGACGATATCTATAGACACTGTCTGCAAATTCTCTGATGAAACCTCTCCACATTTTCTGGGACAGTGTCTGGCACTTGTGCAAAGTAGGGTCAGGCACATGGCAGAATACTTAATATTAGATGCCAAGTTGAAACACTGAAACGTAGAGAACATAATAAAGTTTCTGCCGGTTATAGGTTTAAACGACAAACCATAGTTTATAGGTATAATATGACCAATAACGGGTAAAAAAGTTCTATTAGGACGAAGTGCGGTTTTCTTCCATTGGTTTGCTTCCCAAAGTCTTCTAATTACAAAACGGAAACCCTTCGTCAATGCTTCAAAAAATACAAAAATAAAAGCTACTCTAAAAACACATTTTTGAATGCTTTTATTTTCAAATCAAGAACATTTAACCTTCTTCATAATAACCTTGTCCCTTGATTCCAAAAACTAGGAGCAGATTTTTTCACCCACATATACCCCAAATCCAAATTTTTAAAATCTTATCAACACAAATCACCGCTTGTAACTCTCTTGTACCCTATCCCTTCGTCATCCTATAAATTTTAAAAATTATCAGCGAATGGAGGTTTTACAATAACATCAATATATGCTTCTCATAAACCCTTATTTGGGACACCCTCCCTCCATCAGCCAAACTTTTACGTCATCGCTATCAGTTGCTGATTCCTCTTAGTTTAGTTTAGTTTAGTTAACTGGGGGGAGCCGCAGCTCCGAGCACTCAGGCCATTATTAGGCCCATTGTACTATCCCCGTAGTTGCCTATTCAATGGCTTCCCGCCTATGGTGTTCGCAGGCTTTAACGAAGCTGAGAACATTCTCTAGAGGCAGAGAGTGTGCAAATTCTTCATTGAAGAAAACCTTGCCAAGGTGTCTTCGTCTGAGATCTGAGGATGCCAGGCAGCTGCATAAAAAGTGCAGGGCCGTCTCCTCCTCCTCCTCACATTGGCTGCACACAGCCGAAACCACTACCCCAATCTTTTCCACATGGTAGTTTAAGGGGCAGTAT